>NC_056731.1:1112809235-1113109235 GCF_019279795.1 Protopterus annectens | reverse complement strand
GACAGATATTATGGAACTCTCAGAATATGTAAACCAAGCTGACACGTTTGATCCTAGAATTAAGCAGAATTCTACCTTCTCTAAGGATGATGCCACAATATGAACAAAAGATGACTGACTCTAATAATTGGCTTAGTTTCTGCTGTCATTCTAAGGGGATGCAATATTTGTCAGCATGGAAGGAAATTCTCAACAGACCACACTGCTTTGCCAAGTATGGTCTGCACCTCTTCCCTTTAGGCCTTTGAGTATTAGTTAAGACATTGTCCTCCCCCATAGTGCTTTTGTTTAGGAAATGCTAAAGTGAAAGTACTTCTGGCATAGCAAATCAAAACCAAGAAAATTTAAAGGCGTTACTGTTCAGTGCTAGGAGTCTAAACATAAAACTTCACAACCTAGAAGTTCTCTTTACCCTTGAAAATGTTGATGTCTGTATGGTCACTGAGACATGGTTTAAAACCATGGAGAGCACACCAACAATGCAATGTTACAATGCCTTTCACACATTTAGATCAGCTACTACGCTAATGGGGACTAAAGGTGATGGTGTCTCAATTTGCATCAAAAATAAATATACCTCAAGGCTGGTCAAACAGAACAATGCACTTGAGCTTCTCCAGGTTCAAATCACCATAGACAAAATCCAATACCACTTCCTTGCAAGATATAGGTCCCCTTCTATGATCCAGGAAACCCATACCATGCATATGAACTTATTTGAAGCACTCATCATCCAAGTCAATACCATATTCATGGACAACTTCAATTACCCTGCTATTAACTGAGAATCATATATGACATCAAACTTGCAGGCACAGAGATTCCTGGATTTTGTAAACACAAACTCCCTGGACCACACTGTCAATGCACCAACTAGGGGTGCAATCATATTGGATCTGGTTTTTACTAATATGGGACAGTGCTGCACATCTCCTAGTGTAATGTCTTCTCTGGTAAGGGCCACAAAATGGTCTCTTTGAAGTAGAAATAAAACCTGGAACTCCAGCTAACCCTTGGATATTCAGGAACTACTCTAAACCTAACTTCATACTATTGTATGATAACCTGGCAAATTTTCAAGCCCCCAGAAACCCTGAGAACACTGCTGCCTATGCAGAACTGTTCACGGTAACCCTCTACAAGCATATAAATAGATGCATACAGTCAGCTGTACACATCAGCAAGAAGTACAGAAATAACTAAAAAAATCCACCCCCGGTAGAATCACAACATCAGTAGGCTGTATAACAGAAGGAAGAAAATCAGAGCAAAAATTAGGAAGAGCAGCATCCAGCAGGATAAAAGCACACTCATCCAACTAAACAAACAACTCAGAGGAAAAATAAAGCCTACCAGGCCAAGGACAGCCAGTGGACATTCTTTAACTATGTTCACAATCTCAAAGACAATACACAATTGTGTGCAGAGCTCATTGTAAATGGAACCACCTATACTGAGCCAGAAGATACAGCAAACCTATTGGCTGACAAATTCAACTCCAAATTTACTCCCCTCTCCCCCTCATCTTTCCCTTAGAAAATACCATCAAATATAACTCCTCCTGCTATCACTAGAGAACAGGTCCTTAATGCTCTCTCTAAGAGCAAGAACTCTCCATCAGTTGGCCCAGACAATATCACAGGATGCCTTCTAAATAGCATCAAATATGACCTATTAAGCCCTCTGGAAATGGTATGCAACTGTAGTCTCTAAACAAGCTTCATGCCTCATGAATGGAGAAGAGCAATAGCCATCTTTCTGCACAAAGGAGGGCCATCTACAGATCTTGGAAACTATAGACCAATGAGTCTCACTAGTCTCATATGCAAAGCCATGGAAAGAATTATCATGGAAATGATCAGTAATTACATAGGAAACCTCCAGACACTGGACCCAGTCCAATTTGGTTTCATCAAGGGCAGGTCATGCCTACTCAACCTGGTGGAATTCTTTGAGAAGGTCAACAAAGCAATGGATGAAGGCAAAATGGTTTACACTACCTACCTTGACCTGGTCAAGGCATTTGACACAATACCCACTCAGGCATTGTTGACAAACTCAAATGGTTAAGTACAAACCCTTGTGTCACCCAATGGATAGCCATCTGGCTCACAGACAGGACCCAGGAAGGTAGAACTGGGGATTCCACTTCTACAAAGAGGCCAGTCACAAGTGGAGTCCTCCAGGTATCTGTCATAGGACTGATCCTTTTTGGCATTCAATTCACTGAAGTCAAGACCAATGTCAGTGGCCTCTGGCTGACTAAATTTGCAGATGATTTCAAATTAGGCAATATCATTGAATCCCCCATCAACACAAATGATCTACAGGAAGGGCTGACACAGACAAATAACTGATGACAGAGCCATGGACTAAAACTAAATGCCAAGAAATGTATAATAGTATCCTTTGGGAAGTCATCCACCCCTGGCAACTATCATATTGGCAACAGACCCCCTAAGAAATGACACAGTAGTCAGGTACTTGGGGACACACATAGACAGTAATCTAGCCTTTGGCCATCACATGTCTACAGTACTGAGGAAATCATTCTATGTTATGCAGCTTATAAACAAAGGTATGGCATCTAGGTCCAAGGAATTCATTGTTCCACTGTATTCAACATTCATCAGACATATCATTGAGTATGATGCCCCCTTTGATATGTAGCTAACCTGGCATATGCAACAACTGGAATGTCCACAGATGTTTCTCACTGAAAGTATACAGGGCATAAGTAATATGTCCTGTGCAGACCATTTCAAGGTCCTATCCCTCTATTATGTCTTCTACAGGCTACTGAGGAGAAATCTATACCTAACATACAAGGCATTGTCATACCTCACTTTAATAGATCTCCTGCATATTTGCAAAACAGTCTGCACCAGAATTATGTATTCTAAAGACTTAAACCTTGCATGTGATATAAATAGGATCTGCTGGAGAGACAGGTATGTATTCCAGAGATTATCCTTTTTCTGAAACAGACTCCCTATCCTTCTGAAGCAGAGCTCCTCCCTATCCCAATTCAAGTGTAACTTGGACAATTGAATTGGGAACAGTGAATTCATCCCTGGTTGGCACCTATGTGTCTAGTGAAGACAGGCAGCGGTTCATTTCCCAAGTCCCTGCTTGTAAACGTTTCACCTCCCAAGCCCCTGCTTACACTTATCAAGGGTACCTGAACTTGTCAGAAATTTGGAATGCATGGCTAGGCTTAAAAAAATGCTCTTGTGGTCATTAGCCTAGTACACACATAAGAACCTATTAAATGACTTGCCCAGTTTTGTTCCTGCTCCTCCTCTGCATATGTCACTTCAAATAATTAATTTAATCAAACTATTAATAGATGATTTATAATGCTTAATTTATATAGATTCTTTATTATAGCTTCTTAGTTTTCACTTCTTTATATCTTTTTCAGCATTCTTCCTTACCACTAAAGAATGTTAAAGAAATTCCAAACTATGTCAGGCCAGTAGTTGATTTATGACCTTTATACAACTGTCTTACAGCAAGCTCCTATCCATTCTTTTCACCCAGTTCTCTCTCATCACTAGTAGAGTTCCCTCTGTTTGGAAAAAAACAACCATCCATTATCTGTGTTTCCAAGAACATCCTTGATGACACAGTTTCCAGTTTTTGTCACAACTTTGGTGTTACCCAGTTAGTAAAACACTTGAATGGGTTGTCTGTACTCACTCAAGTAGTAGACTTTACATTCATGTGCACTGATGACGGAAGCCTCTGCAGAGGGACAGCGCCTTAATACCTCCTTAATACTCCCTGCTCCTGTAAACAGAGACAGGGATAAGGAGCAGGTAACTATACTTTGTTAAAACAAAAAAAAAAATGACTTTTAAGAGAGTATAATAATATTAACTATACTTTATACTATGATGATAAAGTATGTAGATGAACAAGTCAAATGTCATGGCATCTTGCATAATGGCTAGATTGGCATTTTTCTCTTTGGTCCAAGGTATATTTTAAGTCATGGGACTTTATTTATTTTTTTGTTTTGTTTTAAAAATGTGTCTATGCTGTATTCTTAATATAGTGAGGAGCATGCCCTCTGGAACACCAGTAGTCCCAGTTTCTTTCCTCTCTCATGTTAGTACACTCCCTGTCCCATATATCCACCTGAAATACACACCCCTTATTCTTCTTTTTTCTGCAGAAGCCACTTGTTGCACCCTAGCCCTGGTCTAGTCAAAGAATATATTCCTCTGTTGTATTGACAATTACAGAAGTAATGACCACATATTTTTGTGCTCTAAATTACAGAAGTTCTTGTGGTCTTTGGTAGAACATATATACTCACTGCACTGCAACAGCATCCCTGCATCTCTCTGGCTACTTTCAGGGCAAGGGATAGTTTTTTTGTGAATGCTAAGAGCTCGCTCCTGCCCCACTCCATTCATCCTCACTATGGTTGGGCTCACCCAGCTCCCCTACCCTACCCTCATTCCCACACACTTCCACTTTCATTTCCTTTATACTTTAGCCTACCTAGCCACACCCCTTATCTCACAATCAATCCCCACCCTCCACCTCTCTCCAATCAACTCCATCCATTTTATAGTGCATCCAAACTAACCTACCTGTACAAATAATACTCATACTTATTCCCTCCCCTTTATTTCTAACCTGCATTTCCCCCTCACAGCACATTTCCCCCGTACCATCTGCATTCCTGATCTCCCAACATCATTTTCTCTTTCACCCCACCCTCTCCCTAGACTACTTACCAACCCCCTTCTTCTGTGCTCTCACTTTTCTTTTTCTTCTCCTGCTTATCTATATTAACACTTTCTACCTCTTATCATGACCCTTTGATATCAGTTGTGCTATCATTTACCCTCCCTTATCTCCACACTGAAGTTCAAATAACCATAAACTTCTCCATTACTCCCTCACTATTCACTAACTGCATAACTAACTTCCACAAAATTAATATCCTCACACTCACCACTTATAAAATGAAACCTAAGTACCCTACCTTTTACCCTCTTGCTAACTCTAAGACATTTTTCTTTATTAACTTGCTATGTCCTGGCGATATTCACCCAAATCATGGGCCACACACCAATTCTTCTACTGACAGCCATATTGACTACCCAAACATCTCCCCTTCTACTCCTACCCCATCCTCCATTTCTCCCCCTGCTACTTCCCCACACTCTGCTAACCACCCACCTTCCAAAAGCCCAACTATTATCTCCCTTAATATACAAAGTATAACTAATAAAGTGAGTCTTCTTCACTCCCTGATCACTCAGTATAAGCCTGACATTTCACTCACTCTGAAACATGGCTACAACCACATATCTCTGACTCAGAAGTTCTTCCCCATGCTATAATATGTTCTGACTTGGTCATCATAATAAAAGGGGAGGAGGTGTAGCCATCCTATACTCAAACCAACTCTTACTTCCCCCTTTCTTCACCCCCTCCAAACTGTCACCCTGCAGAAATTCTTATAGTTAATTGTAAACTACGCAATCACAGACAACTTGCTATTGCCACACTTTACATCCACCCCAGGAAATAACATTCCTCTCGTAGATAAAATACTTTCCTGGATCTTTGATAACATCACCTATGAGGCCATTATCTGTTGTGATGTAATATTAACAGGACTGTTTTAAACTCTTCCTCTCCCCACACATACATTAACCTCTATAGTTTCTCTCAACTCATCTCCTGACCTACTTGATATAATAAATATAATAACACTGGCACAATTCTTGATTAGATTCTCACTTCCAACCCAAACCTCTATCACAATCCCTGTACTCTCCTTGACTCACTCATTGACCATCTTCCCACCCTAGTCCATAGAAAATCTCCTCAGCCCCACAGACTCCACCATTTTAAAGACTGTTGTAAACTCTCCAACTTCAATCCTACCATCTTTAACAATATACCTTCCTCTTTCATCTGAACCTTCTTATACAACCTTCCCCTTGAAGAGGCTGTCTCTAGATTCAATTATATCTTCCTCAATACTTTAAACTCTATTGCCCCCATGAGAAAAATCAGATTAAAAAGTAACTTCTCACCCTAGCTATCACAACCCACTCATAGCCTTATAATACAGAGAGCTAGGGCATGGAAGATCTGGAAAAAATTAATCTGCCAACCCATCTTCAAACCTATAGAGAACTCAGGAACCATAACAAAAAACACATCTATAATGATAAAAGACAATACTGTCATAAACCATTAAATTATCCTCAGTCTAACCCCAGAGTACTTTGGAACAATATAAATAAGTTCCGTTACCCAGGTAAGCTCACCACACATAATCCCTGTCCAAATAGCTCAGACCTCAATACTGCTACTCTTCTAAACACTTTCTTCATCGACTCTATCAAACATCTAACTAGTAATAACAGTGCAAGTCTTCCAGTTACTGATCCCACTCTAACCCCCTCTATCCCTGTCTTCTCCCTGAAACCCACCCCCTCTGCTTATATCAGAACACTTCTCTCTAAACTTAAGCCATACTCTCCGTCTGCTCACAACTTACCCCTCAATTTCTCAAAATTGCTGCTAACGCCATCTCCATACTTATCAATCGATCCATCCTAGAAAACACTGTACCTAATATATGGAAGGAATTCTGTGTTATTCCCCTTCATAAAGGAGGCAACTCTACAGACATCTCCAACCATTGGCCCATTGCTATACTATCCCCCCTCTCCAAAATTATGGAAAAATGCATGCATAAACAAATCCTTGGACAACCTTTACAGGAGAATCTACTTACACCTACACAACACGGCTTTCATCATCACCATAGCACTGTCACAGCTCTCTTAACCTTCACACAGACCATTGCCTAATCTCATGAGGAAAACAAAATAGTCTCTAGTATCTTCCTTGATTTATCCAAAGAGTTTGAGACTGTCTCCTACAATCTCCTTCTATTTAAATTTATAAACCTTAATCTCTCTCAATCTGCCATACTCTGGTTTTCCAGCTTGTTAAATAAATTTGTTAGAGTCAGACTGTAAAAATCATTGAGTTATTCAAACACAATGTCAATTAATAACAAACAATAATGCAGGAGAAACTCAGATATCTTATTCACTAATGTACATTAGGAGGCAAAAAACCATACACAAAGTTTGTATAGAATTTTGACTGCTTTATTGACCAAAACACATTGGTTATATACATTTCATTATCAGTTTTGCCCACCTCACTGGTGTGGCTAGTGACAGGGTCTTTACATCATAGTAATTCATAAAAAGTGCTGAATTTGTGTTTTTCAAAAAGTCCTTTTCCCATGAGAATGTTGCAGCCTTGCAAGCAGCTGGTCAGTCACGATGACCTCCTGAGGATGTAGCCAATTCAAGGTTCTCTGATTAGTTCAAATACAATAGATGTATGTCTTCCTTAAAGCCTCCCTTTGTCTTCCTTGTTCCCAGCTGGTCTCTACTAGTGATACTGTGCTCAAGGCTACTCTCCTGGTGTAGGAAGGGAAGAGGACACACATGCTAACAGATTTATTATTTTCTAACTTTGCAAAATAATCTTTACTTGGAAGACATGAGCCAGACTGCATCTGCAAGCTGCCAAGGTCAAATTTCTGATTACACTGCAGCTTGTGCTTCAAGCAATAATATGCAGGTTTATTTCTACTGTTATTCTAGTAAGACAGAATTAAATGCATTACATTATGGATTTGAGTACATTTATTCCTAACTAAAGCACACATTTCTCTATATATTTGATCACACAACTTATATATGTTTGAATGATTAAATACACATCTTCCTAAGCAGCACACATTGTAAATATATTTTCTAGGCAGCATGTATGTAAATATATTTTCTAAGCAGCATATATAGATTTTTCTAACATTCTCCCTCCTCTTAATGCATTTTATTCTGTTTAAAACATAAACAATATTATTTCATTCCTCAGCCTTTCCCTTTCAAGGGCTTTCAGCTAAGTAAGTCATTGGTTTTATATTTCAGAAAAGCATCATTTGAAATTAAACTTTTAATTTCAACACTTTGGTAAAAGTTTCAGTAGCAGATATATCAACAAATTTTTGATTAATCTTTTCATGCAGGGAATTTCACAGTAAACACATGCTCCTATTAGGAGTATACCCACACAAATAGCAATTAAATGTTTAATAGGATGGAACCCCACCCCCCCAAACAGATTCTGGAAAAAGTCCGTCAGTGGGTTTGGGCCTGGTTTAGTCATTGCTGATACTTGCTGAATTACCTCTAGGTGGTCATTGATTTCATGTTGGTTGTCTGGAATGTACGCACAGCATTCTTCTTCGTGTACCACCTCTTGCCGCTAGGGTGAAGTAAAGAGCCATTCGATTTTGTAGCACAACAGTTTTATTGCATTCAGTTCATTAGTCACCAATTCTAGGGTGGAAAAAGTTGCATTGTTCATGACTTTTTGACAGCTTTCTCAGCTCCCAGATCGATTTGACTGCTCCATAGGCTGGTGGTATTTCTGCCCTGGATATAACACTGTTGCCCAAGTTTATATGAGTCAATTTACTTTTGTCTTTCACTGAATTATGGCCTTTTCAACCAGCTTCGATTTTACCAACTGGATTCACAGGGTTTTTTTTCTCACTGGACCTTCAGATTCTCGAGCTGTTTCCCTTACGTTTCATATTTTACCCAAAGGTAATTCTGCAGTATGTCTTATTGCTGAAACCAGATAACCCAAAAAACAACTGCCGGACCAATTCTCAGGTAACCATTTATATGCCTTTTTCCCACAAATAAAATCATTACTTTGGTACTGATACGTGTTATCCCTGCATGAAACATTTTCCTATTCTTAATAGACAATTGCTTAGTTAAGACTAGATTGTCACATACTGCATTTAATGTAGTTTTCATTGAACTCAGATATGAATCATGGTTTGTATTACAAACAGTACCCCCACTTTTGACTTTAATGTAACATTTATAAGACATTGTTATATTACCATTACTCCAGCCCACCTGGAGGGTATTACTCTTGTAGAGACATACAATTTCTTTTTGTGTGAACAGGTAAAAATAAAGCAATTTTGTCCTGTGATCTCACAGTGCCTGTGTCAAATAACAGGTTTTTCCAAGTTTCATTTATTCCCAAGGGGACAGCAGACATCAAAAGTCCTCCATATGCTGTGGGTGTTGCAGTACAGACCCAGCAATTTGAAACGTTCATAGTCTCTACATAAACTCGTTTCATAGCCAGGTATGTGTTAAAGTTTGGGTGCCAGTCTGTAGCCAGTCCTTCATCACGTTTTATTAATTTTACTTCTGTAGTTATATGCAAGAAAAACCATAACAACAAAAAAGGTTACTACAAACATAGTTATTAAGTGTATGATCAGTAGGCCAGTGAACCAATGTCTCTGGGGTTGTTTCACATTTTATTCATTCTGCCTCTGGCCATCCTGTTCCTGTGGTATGTCCAAACTGAATTTCTTAACAGGTTTGCAGTGGGTTAAATGAACCCAAGATGATCTCTCAGCAATTTTCACTGCAGTGGGTGTTGCCAACAGTACCTGGTACGGACCTTCCCACCTTGGACTCGCCCAGTTCTTTCTCTTTATGACTTTCAGCCAAATCCAGGACCCCGGGGTCAGCACGGCTTCTGGTTTTGTTTCTTGTTTATCTGGAAAAGAGTTCAACTGCAAAACAGTCTTATTTATAACAGTTTCTTTATTTAATTAGCTAGTGAACTGTCAGCCTCCAGCCCTGCAGGCATGAGAGCTTTTTACTGAGGCACATAATATGCCCTTCCAAATACTACTTTAAAGGGGATCAAACCCTTTACATTTGTTACTGTTTTCATGCTCAGCAATGCTAGAGGTAAACAGCAAATCCAATTCTTCTGAGTCTTACTCATCAACTTTCTTAACTTGTTTTTAAAATCCCATTGTACCTCTCCACCAGTCCTGCTGACTGTGGGTGGTAAGCACAGTGATTCCTTAAGGAAAAGCTTCTACCCATTTTGAAAACATATCTATGATCACTAAACAGTATTTTTTCCTTCACATTTATTCAACTCTATGAAGTCCATACAAATAGTATGGAATGGATATGGTGGTGTAGGGAAACTCCCTTGCTTGTTTTAAATGCTCCTTGTGCATGGTGCTTTGTTACAAGTATGACAAGCTGCACAAAATTTTATTGTATAATTTATGTATCCATATGTTTGGAATATTTTATTTACTAACTGTACCATCCCCTGTTGAGACATGGCTCTGCCCATGGCTCAACAAAGCTGCATTTTAAATAAATTAGACGGTAATATTAAATTGCACCTTGTTTTACCCAGTTTTGTTTTTTTGCTGTTGTAGTAAGCATTTGCATTGTTTTTAACATGTTTAAATCTAAAATCTCAAAGGGCTGTAATTTTTCAAAAATAAAGTTCCTGAGTCTGAGGCTGCTTGCTTTGCAGCTGCATCAGCTTGTGCATTACCTTTTGAAATCTTATCCTGTTGTTTTGTATGAGCTACACATTTACAAATAGCTACTTTAGTAGGCAACTGAATAGATTCTAATAGCTCCAAAATAAATTGCATGATTAATAGGTTTTCACTGGATGTAATCATCCCTCTATTTTCTTTATTATTGTGCAAACACATGCACTGTAGAAAAGCATACTGATTATCAGTATATATGTTTACTTTTTGCCTTTTACTAAAATACATGCTTCTGTCAAGATTACCAGTTCTGCTGCTTGAGCATACAAGTTGTGTGGCAAAGTTTGTGCTTCTAAATTTTTAGTGTCTGTAACTACTGCATACCCCACCAGATTTTTTCCTGTAGGACCCCTTCTGCATGAGCCATTCACGTAATATGTCACCTCAGCATTATCCAAGGGCATATCTGTAAGATCTTGTCTAGGTAAAGCTAACTGTTTATATGAGGTTGACTCAGCAGTATGGTCATACATGAAAGATGTCTAGCAGGAGAAAGGTATGCAACTTTTTCTTGTGGCAGAATTATTGCAACTGCATGAGGCATTCTCAATGTGAGAGGGTGGAATAACACCATTGAGGCTGAAGCCTGTACTGCCATTGCTGCTGCAACTACTGCTTGTACACAGTGAGGCAAAGATTGCACCACTGGGTCTAACTGTAATGAATAGTAAGCTATGGGGCATTGCTTATCCCCATGTTGCTGCTTTAATACTGATGTCATGTACCATTGCTTACAATCTATGGTCTAAAAAAAACGTTTGTGATAACTTGGAAGTCTTAAAACTAATGAAGAAGCTATTAACTGCTTCAACCTGCAGAAAGCCATTTCTGCTTTTGTTTTTCATTGTAAAATAATTTGGTACCCAGTTCCAACAAAAATTAGTTGTACCTAGGAAAGACATTATTGGTTTGGGTGCTTGCAAAATTGCTGTTTTTTTCCCTTTTTCTCTTTCCCACTATTTAGTATTTTACCTTTACTGAATATCACATATTCCAGGTATCTAACCTGTGTTTTTTTTTTTTTTCCCAAAGTTTGTAACTTACTCTTGTTTACTTTGTGTCCTTGTATTACTAAAAATTTTAACAATGCTACTGTATTTACCCTGCACTGCTGCTGGGTGCTGCTAGCAAGATGTCATTTACATAAAGTAGTACTTGGCTGCCCCCTGGTGGAGAAAACCCTGCCAGGTTGCTAGCCATCTCTTGTGCGAATATCGTTGGACTTTCACTATATCCCTGTGGTAGTCGGGTGTACGTATACCTTTTGCCCTGAAATGTAAATGCAAACCAATGCTGGCTGTCAGGGTGGATAGGTATTGAGAAAAATGCATTGCTAATATTTACCACGGTGAAATATTTCTGTTGCGGCTTCAAATCATTTAATAAGGTATGTGGGTCTGGCACCGTAGGTGCTCTTGGTATTACTGCATTATTCACAGCTTATAAATCTTGTACCATCTGCCATTCCCCGTTTGCTTTTTTTTTTTTTTAACAGGAAATAGGGGTGTATCACATGGTGAATCAGGAGATTCTACCAGTACTCCTTTTTTGAGTAATGCTGCTTATTATAGGCTTAATTTTTACTTTTGCATTCTTTTCCAAAATGTATTGTTTTTTTTTTTTTTTTTTTCTGTGGTTTAAAAGCTGACTTTGGGGTAATTGTAACTGGTCCTGCTGCTTGAATAAGCCCTACATTTAACTTGCCTGTTGACCACAGAGTTGTTGGAATTTTACACAAGGCCTTTTCTTTTTCTTTTAATAAAAATGCTAATCAGCTGTCCTTACTAGATTGCAAGTGTACAGCTGTATGTGTCTGTGTCAACCAATTCAGTTTTGTTTTTATATCCCTTGTCCTGACATTTTTAAATCAGTCTGTTTTTCCATTTTGTTACCTTTTTTTTTTCTCTAAGTCTGCCCATTTAAAACTTTTGTTTTTTGTCAAGCTGACATGTGGCAGTCTATTGGACTTATACAATCTCATGAACTCCTGAGGTAATGAACAGCTTACTACACTGTTTCCCTCAGTATTCCAGCATAAAGTTTGTAATATTAATTTGTCAGCAGGATTTTTACTTATATTTTTTATTAGGTCCTGGTGTGCTACAGTAGTATGGAGTACAATGTAACAAGTGCTGCTGATCAGTGTCAAGGGAGGGTACCTTACTGATGGCTACGTTCATCAGTTCTTTGGTTACTGCCCCTGGACCAATCATAACTAGGTCCTGGCTGTACCAATAATAGGCTTCACCCTCTGATCACACCACAAGAGCATTCACTTGTCTTTGTGCTTCCATACCCTGCATGGTAGGAACTACTGCTATGCCAAATATCTGCACAAGGTCTTTTCCCAGTAAGTTTACTGGATATTTTTGCAGAAACTACAATTTTACTTTTCTGAGTCATACCTGAAACAGGGTCAGTTATTGCTATATTATGGGAAAGTGGTTCCCTGTATAGCTGTCCATTTGCTGCTTTTACTAATATATAATCAGGTGATTTAGAATGTTTTGGTAACTTGGAGGGGTGTATCAAAGTCCGTGACGCTCCTGAGTCACACAGGAATTTGACCTTTCTTCCCTCCACCAGAAGTGTTACTTCTGGTTTTGTATTTGCTAGGTAGAGCTCCAGGCTCAACAATACTAAATCTAAAATTTTATTTTCATTTTTATTCTTTACATCTGTTTGTACTTCCTCTATTCCCTCTACTACATTCACATTTTCTTTTTGTTTGTTAACCTTTCCTGATGATTTTTGGTTATTATCACTATTATATAGTCAGTCCACATCTCCTTTATCTTCTGTTATTGCTTTCTTATTTTGTTTATAGTCCCTAGCTAGATGCCCTTTTTACCTGACTGTAATACAAATACTTCAGCTCCGTCTTCAGCAGTGAAGACTTGTGCCCTTTTTTTTCTTTTTACTATTAAGGTGTCTTTCAGTACGTCTAGCATACTCAAGTAAGGCTTGCAGCCTGCTTGTTCAGTGATTTATCATATGCCTTGTAATAAAACTACTAACAGAGGCAATGCAACCTTTTAAAAATGTATATATATATATTTTTTTTTTTTAATTGTTATTTTAAGCATTTTAATAATCTAGCATAATATCCATCTACTGTCTCATTTCCCTGCTGTATGCATTAATTAATGCAAGTCCAGTCTGCTCTAAGTTTTCATTTTTCAGAGATTCTGTCTGTTAGACCTTTCACTCTGTTGTCTAAAAATGTTTCAGAATTTTTTAAGCTTCTGTTTTTCTTTTGCCTGACGCCCTGCATCAGATTAAAGCTTGTTTAAGGAGCTTAACTAGTGAAAGTTTATCTAGTTTACTATCAAATTTATACTTGTTAACCCATTTTGCGAAATATCTCACATTATCTGCTCTCTGTAATTGCATATATTTTGCATCTTCTGTTAGGGCGGGTCACGTGACCCTTTAGTGCATTCATTTCCCATGTCTCTGAAAGAGAAAAAAAAGGAAGAGAGAGAGAGAGAGAGAGAGAAAAAAAACAACAGAACTGTTACGTAACCCTTTCTCTTGTACCACGTGGTATCTCTATTCCCCGTATTCACAGTAGTGTCTAGAATGACTGTTTACTTTGTTTTGCTTTATTTCCTGATCTATGACTCAAGATACAATACTTCGACTACCTCTCTCCCTGCTATCACAAACCTTAGCAATAGCACAGTGTAACCTGGTCCCGATCTAAAACAAAACAAAGAGAGGAATTCTGCTTACCCGAGCCTCCTGCTTATGTTTGATAGGCTTTTTAGGACCCAGTTTTCCGCTTTTCGGCCACAGATCAGATAAGTGGACAGCCTCTTTAGGCACGACAATTCAGTCGGAGGTCTTTCCTTCTTCTGCGCAGACTTCAGTACCACCTATATATTCTGACCTGTAGCTTACCAAGGAAATCCGCTCGAAGGACCAAGATGTTAAATAAATTTGTTAGAGTCAGACTGTAAAATCATTGAGTTATTCAAACACAATGTCAATTAATAACAAACAATAATGCAGGAGAAACTCAGATATCTTATTCACTAATGTACATTAGGAGGCAAAAAACCATACACAAAGTTTGTATAGAATTTTGACTGCTTTATTGACCAAAACACATTGGTTATATACATTTCATTATCAGTTTTGCCCACCTCACTGGTGTGGCTATTGACAGGGTCTTTACATCATAGTAATTCATAAAAGTGCTGAATTTGTGTTTTTCAAAAGTCCTTTTCCCATGAGAATGTTGCAGCCTTGCAAGCAGCTGGTCAGTCACGATGACCTCCTGAGGATGTAGCCAATTCAAGGTTCTCTGATTAGTTCAAATACAATAGATGTATGTCTTCCTTAAAGCCTCCCTTTGTCTTCCTTGTTCCCAGCTGCGCACTATCAGAGATAGTGCGCACAAGGCTCTCCTGGTGGAGGCAGGAAAGAGGACACACATGCGAACAGATTTATTATTTTCTAACTTTGCAAAATAATCTTTACTTGGAAGACATGAGCCAGACTGCATCTGCAAGCTGCCAAGGTCAAATTTCTGATTACACTGCAGCTTGTGCTTCAAGCAATAATATGCAGGTTTATTTCTACTGTTATTCTAGTAAGACAGAATTAAATGCATTACATTATGGATTTGAGTACATTTATTCCTAACTAAAGCACACATTTCTCTATATATTTGATCACACAACTTATATATGTTTGAATGATTAAATACACATCTTCCTAAGCAGCACACATTGTAAATATATTTTTCTAGGCAGCATGTATGTAAATATATTTTCTAAGCAGCATATATAGATTTTTCTAACACAGCTACATGTCTGATAGATTCCAGTCTGTCAGATGGCTATCCACCTCCTCCCTTTTCCTTCCTGTTCATACTGGTGTACCACAAGGTTCAATACTAGGGCCCCTCCTCTTTAACATCTTTACAAATAATCTTCACACAGCCTGCCCTCACTCCTCACTTATCCAATATGCTAATGATTCCACTGTCATATCTTGCCTGATAATCTTTCCCACCTTCTGTCCCTTACCCAAGACTCACTTCTATCTGTTGAAAAATGGTTAACCAGCAATGGACTTACTGAATCTAAAAAAACAAAACTTCTTCTCTTCCTCCTCAAATCTCTACAAAATTGTAAAAACTCCTTCACAGTCTCATCTCTCAATAATATTACTATGTCAGTCGAAACTAACACTAAACTCCTTGACGTTATTATTGGCGACCAACTTAAGTTCAACAGGCATATTTTACAAGCCATCAGAAAATTCACCAGAAACTAGGCCTGTTATATGGGAATAAAAAATACCTGATTAAGGACACTAAACATTCTCTGGCACAAGCTTTTCTACTGCCTACCCTCTTCTATGCTGCACTTATACTCACTAATATACAAACCACCCTCATGGCCAAACTTGACTCGACCTACAATAAAATTGCTAGATTTGCTTTAAATCTTCCTTACCGCTCACACCACTGCAATGCTTTACAAAATCTAAAATGGCTAGAAGCCCATAACCAACTCTTACTTCCACAACTCTGTCTCACTCACTCTAATCTAACAAATCCCTCCCTCTGCTCTCTCTACCCTTCTCTCTCTCCATATACTCCCAAATGCTCTCTTTGCAGTGCAGACCAAAATCTCCTGGAAGTATATAAGCCCACAAAACAAATAGGTAAACTTCTATATATTATTTAGTTGTTAATACCGGGAATAACTGCCCCTGACCTTAGAGCTACCACTAGCACTTTCACTTTAAAAAAAATGTTAAAAGACTATATGCTCAAAACGGATTCACTTCATAATCTCGAAATACTGAAATATTGAATTTCAGTATCTCGACACCATGAAACCAAATCCACAAAACACCAAAACAACAAAACCCCGAGCCCAAAACTGAGAAATTTAAAACACCGAACAAACCACACACACTACACCATGCATACACAACACCCACATCACAACATAAACCAACAAAACTACACACAACTCATACACACATAAGCAGTGGAGCAAGCTCACCCTGCACCCCGACCCCACCCCTACTTATATATACTAACTCTGAGATTACACAAACAGGAAACAAAAGAAAACTCACACATGCACATTCTCCAGTCCCTCACACACACATCAAACATATCAGCACACTCACATACACTCTAACTCCCACTCAAAACCTTTACAAAACACTCACTTACCTGACATAACACCTAGATCCACACACGGCACCATGCACCAGCAACACACAATCCCGGACATTACATAGCGTAAGGCCATAACTGTGAATTTGAGATATTTGAATTCACGATTAGGAACTTTCTCTATTGTAAACATTTGGCTTTATAGTCTGGAGATACTGAAATTCGCCATTTCAATATTTCGAGATTATAAATGCCTCCCACTCAAAACATGGTCTTGCCTCTGCCTCACTCCAACCTGACGTAGTCCTCCTCATTCCATTTTTTTCTCTTCCTTCAACACTATGTTTTTTTGGTAATGTATACCCATATTCTCTCTTCCTATACTCAATCCTCCACAAAATCAAAAACTATTTATTGTCAAATGTTAAATCATTTTTTTATATTTTAACTTGTTGTCAAATGCCAAATGTAAACTGCGATCTATGTATATCTTACTTTTTAAAATTGTGTTTAGAAGTATGTTTATACTGAGTACACCTTATCAGTTCTTTGTTATTCACTGTACATATATATTTATCTTGTCTTGTTTTATTTTGCTTATGTTTTTGGAGCTTTTCTACTTGGGTCTCTGTTGAAAAGGGGCTGCTTGCCCAATCAGACTAACCCGGTTAACAAATGTCACATAAATAAATAATAAAATAAAATTATAGTATTGGAGGACTGAAACTAAATGCCAAAAATGCATCATTGTATCCACTTTGAAGTCATCCACCCCAAGGAACTACCGTAGGTTCATAGGTTAGTACTAGGCTAACTGCCCTTGTGAGCCATTTTAAGCCTAGCCAATTATCCCTTGTGAGATTCAAACACTGCACTTTGTGCTTGTAAGCATGGCCGGCTTTAGGCACCAGCGAACCCTGCGGTCGCTGGGGGCCCCCTGTTCCTGGGGGGCCCCCAACCACAGCAATTTATCTGAAAATTGATATTTTATATTATGTCTGTCAAACCAACAAAAGCTAGTACAGCAGTCTTATATACTTACTAAACGAGGTGGGTAATAATAACTCTTATTTATATCTCCTTTAAAATTCAAAGATATTCTGGCTACAGTAACAGTGTTTTATCAAGTAACAGGCTTCACAATTCCATTAAATATTATGCCACTGACATTGTGCCCTAGCTTAGTTAAATCCTGCTGGTGACACTGTCTCCACTAAAATTAACAACATAGCCCATTTTAGGTACTTGCAATAAGTGGCTGCAGGGCCCCTTAATCATCCTTGACTGTGGAAGGCCCACAAAGCTACTTCTGGTTGTGGAAAATGAGGAGAAAAAATAAACTTATTTCCTGAGCATGCAATTTTACCATAACAGGGCTGTGATATGACCCTTTCATGATACTGCTGAGAAACACGAGAAGAGTAAGCATTAGACAGATCAGCAAGCAGCCAAGAGTGGCTGATCTCATTGCACACCTTGGATTTTGAAGAGCTGAAGCTTCCAATCTTTAACAATGGTTTTCTCTTTCAGGGAGTTTTATAAATCAGAACACAAGATACTATAAAATTCAAGTTTGTTGCTAAACAGTTCTATGCAATGCCAAAAATAATTGCAGAATAAAGGCTAAAAATCAGGAACATGTTTTAAGTATTACTCTAATTCACTTAAAAAGTTAATAACACCTTTTGCATCAACATGCATTTTTTGGAGAATAAGAAGTGTAAAACTCTGATGTATGAATTTATTGACTGAAATCCTGAATAATTTACCAGCAAATCAAACTTTTTATGAAAAGAGCAAAATTATGAGTTAAAATCAGGAAAGGTCTCTGAAATCAGGCAACGTGACAGGTATGCATTACTCCTCAACACAGCCAGCCTAAGGCATAGGCCAACTAGGTGTCCGCCTAGGGCACCGCTCTAGCAATGGCGCTTTTCCAGTATTTATTTAGTGTAGGTAGACAAGGATGGGGGCACTGGGTGGTGTGGGGGTGCTCCGTGGAGCCCTTTTCCCTAGGGCACCAGTTGACTTAAGGCCAATCCTGCTCCTCAATGAGGCAAATAATAGCGACTTATCCCTGCTGCTGTTTGACGACTGCTAAACAGCAGTCACTGATCTGGTGTGGCAGTGCCAGTGTACAAGTGTTGCACAATGTATTGCTATTTGCTGATATGCCTAATGCGTGTAAAAAATATCACTGATTTTTATCTGTGCACACACACACACACACACACACACACACACACACAATGCCAGGATACATACATTATTCTTCTGGGTATCAGTAAAAAATTCAGTTAACAAGTAACTATATTTCAAAAGTAAGGCCTAAAATATATCACAGAACATTCAGACACTTAGCTCTAATAGGAGTCTGGTTGCCCCACTCCCCAGACTGTATAAATGGATACAGGGGGGCTCCCTTAATCATCCTAGACTCTGTGGAGACCCCCCACAAAACTTGGTGCTGGTTGGGGAAAAATGTAGTAACTTTCTGATAACACTCTTTAACCTAAACAAAGCTGTGATAAGATCCTTTTAGGATAAAGTTGATAATGGCCTCTTCTCTTAACCACACCCATTCAAAAACTAGCCCTGTTGACATGTGTTAATAGAAGGATGATGCAGGTTATGAGAGGTGCTGGGGATTGTGTGGTTATTACTACTTTAATTTTCATCACAGTCAAACCTTAGTGGTGTGCACAGGAGGTCATTATAAGTTGTGTTTAGGCCGGGGACAGTGTAGTCATTTTTTCTTTTACTTTTTTCACAGACCTCAAAGGTGTACAAAGAATGTTACTATATCTTGAGTAGGGGCAGTGTACTATCTAGGAGCAATACAGTGGAATACATTTCTGTAATCATTATGTTTTTTGACTTTCACACATCAGTTAAGTATACAAGTGACTGCCTTGGGGGGTTGGGGTGAAGAGGTATGCTATGTATGTCAGCAGACACTTGAAATACATGCCTGCGGCAATTTGAACCTCTGCTTCCATCCCAGTGTAACACCGGAGGGATACATAGGCATTTACTGTCTTTTTGGGGGTGAGGGAGGCAGACTGTATTCCCAGATAGGACCAGAGTATCCTCACAACAATTGTCTTGCTAGTTTATTATGAGCTACTATTTTGTCATCTTTGAACATTAGGCCTTGGTCACAACTTAGGTCTTTCTTGAAAGAAAAACAAAAAAAGAAAGTCTTTTCTTACTCATAATTTTAGTTTAGACCACTGTTGGATTAAAAGGTTGGGAAAATGCTCAAACACATCCCAGAGAATCTATAACCCTTATAGCTTCTGGTGGCACTTAAGTAATTGAGTTATTTCTTATATTGTTATTACTCCTGTCTTGGACATTAAAGATGTGTTGAAAGCATGAAAGGACAACTAAAGCTGAACCATAGTGAATTTCTTTCCTTAATCATAATTTCTGTTCAAGACATCACTGGTTTAAAAGGTTGTCTAAAAATTAAAAAAAAAATTAAAATGCACATTAGAGCACATAGAAAGTCATGGATTCTTGAAAAAGCTGAAGAGTAAGGCAACATGTGAGTAAATGAAGAAAAAAGTAACGTGCATGCTATGGTGAGCCCACAATGTGGGGAGAATGGAGGGAGCACTGAAGGATGTGTGTGTATGGGGGTACTGAAACAGAGGGCAGTGCCTAGGGTGCAATTTCAGATAAGTCCAACCCTGTCCATAAAGTTACTGTAATGTATCATTGTTGCAGCTAAATGCCGTAACTGTGAATGCCCCTTTGTGAGATGGGCCAACATAGTGTGGTACTGACACATAAGCCTGTTGTAATGTAAAAGCATTGTAGCTACAGATCATTCTGTGTGTACTACTGCTAAAAGTTTGCAGCATGAACTAAAAAGTTGCTTAGGAGGGATGGCAGTGACATGGTAATACTTAGACTGAAAACGCCTAGGGGGCCCCCAACTTGACATTTGCTGGGGGCCCCCAAAATGCTAACACCGGCCCTGCTTGTAAGGCAAACACCTTAACCATTAGGCCACCACAACACATTGACAATATGCCTCTAAGAGCTGACCCAATTCAGAATTTGAGAACTTATGTGGACAGTGACCTTTGGCCAACATGTTTCCATTGTTGTAAGAAGGTTCTTCTATATTGCACAAATTATAAGCAAATGAATTGTGTCTAGATCTAGGGATGTTATTGTCCTCCTTTTCCCAGCCCTCATTAGTCCATTGAGTACAATGCTCCTTTTGGCATCTATCTGTCCAGACATAGTTCACAAATGCAACTCCCACAGAGATATCTTACTAAAATGATACAAGGCCTAAACAACATGTCCCACTTGGACTGACTCAAAGCCCTGTCATTATACTCATATACTACAGACTGCTAAGAGACGACCTGTGTTTGGCATACAAGGCATACTCTGAACCAATACTAATGGATTTACTGCAGATGAACAAGTCAAAGGTCATGAAAAATCTTTGGTCAAGGGATATAAACTTCTTCAACATCATCAGAATGGTTTGGAGGGAGAGGTAAAGATCACAGAGGATATTGCTGCTCTGGAACAGTCTTCCCATCCACATAAAACAAGGCCCATTTCTGTCCATATTCAACTGCAACTCGGATCAATGGATGGGAAACAAAAAAATTATCACATAACTTCCCTCTGTACTACTAACAGACAGAAGCAGCTTCTAAATGCTTTATTTCATTACATGGGTCCCTACAAATTATCTATGGTATGATCCCAGTTAATATTATTAGGGGTGTGACGCCTGTGCCCTGTCCCAGCAATCAAGGAGCCTCAATTCTCACCACTAACACCAGTGTGGGGCATCCATACAGGGAAAGGATAATAAATACACACACAGTAAAGTACAATTTCACTTAAGAGCACACAGAGACCACAGTCAGTTTGGGGCTGGTCTCTCCCTTTCTCTACAGGTCCCCAGTAAGACTCCCCACTGGCATAGCTATAGGCTCAAGATCTCAGCCTAGTGAGCAAGCTAAAACCTTCAGCACCCTCTCTGTCCAACCAGTGCTACGTGTCCCTGCCCAAGTAGCTGACACACACCCTCACCCTATGCCCATGCAGCAACTCAAAGGGTGAAAAATCTGTGGATTCCTGGGAAACCTCTCTGCAAGCAAACAATAGATGGGGCAAATATTTGTCCCACTCCCTCAAACTGATCTGCAAATACCTGTAGCATGGACTTGATTGTAGAGTCTAACCTCTCAACAAGACCATTAGTCTGGGGATGGTAGGGGGTGGTCTTCAGATGCTTTTGCCCCACAGTACTTCCACAGACAAGCCAGTAGGTCTGACATGAAATTGACACCTCTGTCAGCCAGTATTTCTTTTGGGAAACCTACCCTGCTGAAAACCTCTAACAAAGCATTTGCCACCTTTTCTGCCTCAATGGAGGAAGGAGCCACTGCCACAGGGTATCATGTAGAATAATCCACTACCGCTAGGATATACTTTTTCACCGTGGAACTTGGGGTATTCAGAGACCCCACAATATCCATAGCTACCCTTTGAAATGGCTCCTCAATCACAGGCAAAGGCATCAAAGGAGCTCTCACATTGTCTCCTGACTTTTGTCATTGCTCACAGGTCCTGCAGTACCCTGTTACATCTCTAGAAATTCCAGGCCAATAGAACTTCTGCATAATACGGCTCTTTGTATGTTTTATGCCCATATGACCTGCAAAAGAAATATCATGGGCTATGGCTAGAAGTGCCAGATGGTATGCTCTAGGCACTACCAACTGCTGTATTCTCTCACCTTCTAGCCCTCCCTCAGGGGTCCACTTTCTATACAGTAAGCCTTTTTCCCAGTATACAGATTGCCCCTTCGCTTGAGAATCAGGTTCCTCACTAGCTACCTGCCTCAGATCTTGCAGTGTAGGGTCTGAGAGCTGAGCCTGTCTCAACTCTCTCTTTGTAACCCTTCCCAGCTCCCCTTCCACAGGATATCTATCATCCTCTGACAGTGGTGCCTCACTATCAGCCTGGGTACTACTACTCACCTCTACCTTTGCAGTCACTCTGCCTAAGGGAGCATCAGTACCCCCAAGCAGCTGTGGCTCACCTTCAGTCTCACTGCTACAGAGTAGCTCTCTCCCTGAAGTAACCACCTCACCAATCCTGGCTGCAATTATGCAGTCTGTCTGGATCTCCCCCAGGCTACCAGACCCACATGCTTGTCTCCTAGCCTGACTGCATGTAACTGATAAGCACATGGTACTGCCTCATCCAAATTCTTCCCTATCAGAACATCTGCAGGATGGTAGTTTGGCACCCCTGTTGTCTCAAGATAACCTGCTATTGGCATTTTGTCTTAACCACTTACTGGCTCTCTCATCTTTTGTTCCCCACCTTGCCTTCATGGACATCTGTATGCCACATGACCCCACTGGTTGCATTCAAAACATTTAACCCTAGGTCCTGGATGTGTACCTGGACTAGTGGCTTCCCCTGCTACTGGGAGATTCTGTTGGAGCAGCCTGTACTGGCCTCCATGGGTTCTTTTAGACCCATGAGCAATACTTGGAGTCCCTTTCCTGTGTAGGGATGCCTGCTTGCTAGGTATAGGTCTCCCTTCTTCCCCAACTCATCTGAAGTAGCACATTGTCTATCAGCTAACCAGATCCTCATGTCCAAAAGGTCTGCCAGTCCTTCAAAAGTGGTGACCGGACATCCACTCACCCACCTATGAAAATAAGTGCTCAGTTCAGCAACATATTCACACACACTTTCATCTGCCTTGCGTCTCTGCTCATGACACTTTTTCCTATATGTTTCAGATGTTAGCTTAAAACATTTTAACAAGTGATTTTTAACAGCAGTATAATCAAAATATTCATAATCAACAAGTTTAGAAAACACAGTTATAGCTTTACCATGGAGTAAGGGGGTCAGGAACCATACCCAGAGCCTTTGGTCAACATCATACTGTTTACATACCCTCTCAAACATGTGAATGAAACTATCAAAATTATCCCCCTCTTTGAACTTCAGAAGAAATTTACTGACCTTTTGTGCTTCTGGGGTCCAGTTACTCCCTTCTCCATTACCTCCATGACTCTGGTGATGACTCAGCATCACCTTCTCATGCTGCCTCTGCCTCTCCTTTTCCTCAGCTTCCAGGCATAGCAGTTTCTCATTCTCCTCAGTCTGCAGACGTCGCAGTCTCTCACCTGCTTCTATTTCCAAATGTCTGGCCTCCAGCTCAAGTCTCTTTAGCTCCAGATGGATTTTTAAGTCCTCTGCAGAAAGGTTGAGCTGCCCATTCTCTGAGGGTGGTACATCTTCACTGCCAGTCTGATTGTCCTCCTGGTTGCTGTTTTCTGATGCAGCTGTGACCAAAGCTGCAAACATGTCTGCCTTAGTCAGGTTTCCATGCACCAGTCCCCTAGCCTGGCACATCTCAGCAAGCTGGCTCCTTGTCAGCTTTCCGTACTCCTCTGCTGACATGCTGCTTGCTCTCCCTGACTAACTAAGCTAACAAAAGAAATAAAATGATTGTGATCTGAACTCTGAGTATTCACTGCGTGGTTGATTTAGAGTACAAAACGCCTTCAGTGATCACTGTACACAAGCTACAGGAATTCACTCTACCCACACCACTACAAGCCAATTGGTATTTGCCAGCCAAATAATATATGGTGTGGATATCCCACCACTACCAAACAATTAATATGTGATGCCCGTGCCCTCAACCAGTAATCAAGGAGCCTCAATCTTTACCACTAACACCAGTGAGAGGCATTCATATAGGGAAAGGATAATAAATACACACACAGTAAAGTACAATTTCCCTTAAGAGCACACAGAGATCACAGTCAGTCTGGGGCTGGTCTCTTCCTTTCTCTCCAGGTCCCCAATAACACTCTCCACTGGCACAGCTATAGGGTCCAGATCTCAGCCTAGTGGGCAAGCTAAAACCTCCAGCACCTTCTCTGCCCAACCAGTGCTTTGTGTCCCTGCCCAAGTAGCTGACAAACACACACACACACACACACACACACACACACACACACACACACACACACTTTGAGATAAGAGTTATATACAACCACACAGAAACACATGGGGAAGGCTGGCACAGGTTCTCCAGCTGTGCCCCTTTTCTTCCCAGTCTAAAAGGTAGTACCAGCTGCCACCATCCACTGATATCAGCTACTCAAAGGCCCTTCTGAAAGGTTGTCCGATTATTACTGTGCAATATTATTATCCAAATGGTAAGTGTGACTGAACAGTCAAGGCTTATTAGAGTGACTTGGTACAGTATCACTATATACATGCAATGTACTCTAGAGCTTAAATTAACTCTACATAAAACAGCCACAGTTGAAAGGTTTAAAAATATTTAATAATATATAATAAAAACACAAGACAATACATCTTTCTACACAGTGCTAGTCAAGAGCTTAGAGATCACAGAGAAATACTTAGAATAATACAGTAGCAAAAGTTCTGACATCACAGAAAAACAAACTAGTCTAATCTTCCTATTTCCTTGCTATAGCTAAGAGAAAACACTAAAGTATAAAATCCTACTTACATATAGATACAGGCAGAGTAGTGAGTTTGATGATCTCAAGACAAATGCTCTGAGCTATCTCATTCTCTCTCTTAAAATTGATAACACAGAGTTGCTTCAAATTACATCATTCTTCATACTTCTCTGGTGTTCCCAGGCTTAACAGAAACTACATTTACATTCTTTACACCTGGTCAGAAACCAGAGCAATAAAGGGCATTTATACATGCAAATTCTAGCCATTAACTCTGGTGTCAAAACAATCACCAGAAATCCTTCATCCAGACATATCGGCTCAGAATTTTAGATCAAAGAATTGACTTATCAGCTTTGTTACAGCAGAGTGCACTGTTACATTTTTTGCAGTTCCACATTTAACACCATTTTTTCCTATTTAAGGGAACAAACCTGTGGCTTATATTTACAAATGGCAGAATTATCTAAAAAATTCTATCTGGCTAGGCTGGCAGCCTTCACCAATCTTTACAAGGGGTTATATATAATTATCAACCATGGGATGATTAAGGCGAATTTCTAACTAAATGGCAGAATTATCTACAAAATTTTATCTGGCTAGGCTGGCAGCCATCACCAGTCTTCACAAGGGTTATATATAATTAGCAACCATGGGATGATTAAGGCGAATTTCTAACTAAATGGAATAGGTTAATTTGCGCATAAAAAGGGAAACTGGCTAGGTAACCTAGTACTTACCTATGAACCTAAGACCTTATGAGAATAGCCCATTCTTGGAGTAAGTGATTATGGAAGAAAACAGATTACAGTAATTCAATACATCAAAAGCCCCTTGTTATTGTAAGCATTCAGCTGAGTCCAGGTAACAGTTCTTCTTTCGGCTTTTCCCGGTTAGGGGTCGCCAGAGCGGAACTCCGGTCTGGTAATGATTGGTAGCAGATTTTTATGGTGCAGAGGTGCCAGCCTGACGCCCAACCTTCAACGAAGGCACGCCCATTCACGCATGTCTTTTGAATGCCATTCGACCATGTGGAGGACATGCAGATTCCACACAGAAGGTGCTCCAGCCGATAATCGAACGGGAGTACCTCTTGCTGTGAGGTGACAATGCTACCGCTGCACCATCGCAGCTCGCAAAAAAGAGAAAAATTCCCAGTCTAATACTCCCTTGTCTTTCGCCCTTATTTATGCTATAATAAATGCTGCTCTCCATAATTAATTTGTACATCATGCTTCGAATAATAGCCAGAGCATCAATTTACTTTTAAAGCTCAACCTAGTTTTATTTGTTATATTTAAGACACCCATGTCAAAACACACCCTCAGCCAAACGAATAACTCTTGGATTTTAGATGAAATAGGTATTTTCTTTCACATAATAATAGTCTTCTTTCACACAGACACATTCTTCCTTTTTTGGCTTTATACTTTGCATGATCCTTGGCATTCCTTGATAGTAACACAAGCAGTAAATGACAATTCACTTCTCAAGGCTAAAACTAAAAAAAAAATGGAATGCCATCAGTAGTTCAAATAAGACTGGTGCTGATGCACTTCTGTTAGCTCTCTGGACAGTACCAAGTGAAGAAAAACACCTGACAATTGCCTTTCTCTGTGGATCAATGTGTCATGCACTAAGTTTGGAGAAACAGCACAGGTAATGCCAGATTCAAATCTAGACTACACATAGTTTTACTGAGGGGTTCAGAATGAGAATTTTTAAACACTTTTTGCTATGAATTGAACAACCCAGCTCTGTGTGTAATAAATTCTAATAGTGTTACCTTTATTCTTTGTGATTTAATGTTAAGCATAACATTGATCATACATATTTGAAATTACAGTTGCATATGTATAATGCAAAAAATACTTAGTAGTGATTGCCAAAAAGATACTTGCTCTGATACTTTCTCTGTGGCTCAAAGTCTTAATGTAATAACACGTGCAACAGAACAATAATGCAGGGTTGGACTCCAGTTTTTGATAAGAAGAATAAATAGTTCACAATGAAAAAAATGTTTTGTTGCTGGAACCTGAACTATTCTTAGTAGAACTAAGAAAATTTGAATATACATGATATAAAACATATTTATTAAAGTATGAGTAAAAATCTGTAACGATGAATGTGGAAATAATTATAATATTCTGGATTAATTATGCATATCTCTGAAGTAGTAATCATGACAGTAATACATTTCTTTAAATAATATGTAAATCTTACTTGTACATGCTGTGTACAAAATTAGCTAATATAATTTACTGCATGTCCCCTTCCTCACGAAGTGTCATTACCTGAAAGCCTGATGATGTGTAACAGAAATGCATGTTATCATATGGCAAAGACTATTAAAAAACTGAATGTGACAGGGTAATGCCATAACTGCTGGGTTCATTGTTAGATATAGCCTTTATTGGGAATTTGTTTTATCATTTTTATTATTATTATTATTTTTGCTTCTGCATTTACACACTGCTTGGCATTACACATAGCTAACTGTCAATTTTCACAGTCAGTCATCGGCAGTTCATGTCTGAAGGCTTCTTCTTCTTCTTCTTTCGGCTGCTCCCGTTAGGGGTTGCAACAGTGGATCAACTGTTTCCATTTCTTCCTGTCCTCTGCATCTTGCTCTGTCACACCAACCACCTGCATGTCCTCTCTCACCACATCTATAAACCTTATCTTAGGCCTTCCTCTTTTCCTGTTGCCTGGCAGCTTCATCCTTAGCAACTTTTTCCCAATATAATCTGCATCCCTCCTCAGCACATGTCCAAACCAATGTAATCTTGCCTCTCTGGCTTTGTCTCCAAACCTTCCAACCTGGGCTGACCCTCTAATATACTTATTCCTAATTATGTCCACCCTCGTCACACCCAGTGCAAATCTTAACATCTTTAACTCTGCCACATCCAGCTCTAACTCCTGCCTTTTTGTCAATGCCACTGTCTCCAACCCATATAACATAGCTGGCCTCACTACCCTCTTGTAGACCTTCCCTTTCACTCTTACTGTTACTCATCTGTCACAAATGACTCCTGACACTCTTCTCCACCCACTCCATCCTGCCTGTACTCTCTTCTTCACCTCTCTTCCACACTCACCATTACTCTGAACTGCTGATCCCAAGTATTTAAACTCATCCACCTTCACCACCTCTACTCCCTGCATCCTCATCATTCCTTTATCCTCCCTCTCATTCACACACATATATTCTGTCTTAGTCCTGCTCACCTTCATTCCTCTTCTCTCTAAAGCATATCTCCACCTCTCCAGGGTCTCCTCCTCCTGTTCCCTACTCTCACTACAGATCACAATGTCTTCTGCAAACATCATAGTCCATGGGGGCTACTGTCTGATCTTGTCTGTCAACCTGTCCATCATCATGTCTGAAGGCAAAACCTCAAAAATTTAATTTGGGCTGCTGTCAGTAGCATAAATCAGACAGGCACTGTTGTGCTTCTGCCAGTACTCTAGACAATACTAAGTGCAGAAGATATACATGTCCCTTACCCTTTTCTGTGGCCCAAACTGTTAGTGCAGCAAGCTTGGAGAAATAGCAGAAGTAGTGCAGGGTTTGAATCCAGTTTACAGGAAATTTTAATGAAGTGGTCAAAATAAGTAGTGTCACATAATTTTATTAGCAATTTAACATGAAGTACAATTGATTAAATTAATTGTGCAATACAACCTTGTGTAATGATTGCTAAATAAGTTAACTATATGCTGTGTAAAGCATGCTAAGCATAACAATGATGGTTGTTAATTTAAACTACACATGCATATGTAGAATCTGCTCAATTGTTACTGTAAAACATATTACTTAACATATATAATTATTAGGTGAGTAGGATAGTATGTCATGTAAAATGTATGTATGGCACTTACTCCCAACATGTTTTACTCATATCAAGCAACTCAATCCACATTAAGCTGATTTGCAGAAATGATTACTGGCTTTTACATATAACTCAAATAAAATAACCAAATGTCACTCACATATAGGCATGTCATGTTGAAAGTGCTATACCTCAGCTTACAAGTTCAAAATACTGCTTCTCTTGTGGCACTAACAATTACAAAACATCATTAGTTTATCCTTATTTTTAGTCATGGGTTCAGTTCCCAAGTGGAATTATTCAAACTTTGCATTTTGTATGTCCCACCAACCCCTTTATGTCCCAATTTATACTATTTTTTTGTTACCAGCATTGAATATTTTCACCATCGTTGAGCTGATGTCATGTCATATCACTATTTCAGAAGACTATATGAATGATTAACATCCACCATAACAGAAAGCATGTTTAGAGGTGACAATATTTCCTTTGCAATGTAATTCAGTTATCATCATCCTAAAGCATTTGAGAATTTCATAGTAGAACATGTAAACTGGTCGCCAGGCAGCTAAGTGTGCTACATACAGATGGAGAGAAACAGGGGAAAGGAAAAGAGATTTAATATGATGTAATATTTATGCAAAGGAGAAAGCAAAACTAACTAATATAAAAAGAGCAGCACCAACGATATTTGAAGAAAAATATAGGCAAAGGAATCCGGATATGGAAAACTTTATAATACAAAAAATAAGAAGACTAAGAGGAAAAGTAGAAAAAGAGATTGGTGATGGAGAAGTCAAAGAAATAGAAATTGAGGTAATGGAACAGCTGCAAAGAGAAGGATTCAGTGTAGAAAATCAAATGCAGAAAGCACCACAACAGGATAGAGCAATGGATATCAAAATTAAGGGGAAACCAGTGGAACAGGAAGCAACAGGTCAGGTGCCATATCAAGATATTTTGGAGCCTTCCACAGGAAACCAGTATAAAAGTTCAATTGAAGCTAGACAGGAAGGAAAGGAACAGGAAACTGTGGAAACTCTGATGCAGTCCATGTTGAGGAGTAATAGGCCAGTGAGTTCCCATATGACAGAACAACAGATGACACATGATGAAATTGAAGAGAATGTGCCACAAGAAGATGCTATAGAACTCTCTGTAGAATGTCCGCAGGAAATGGAAAACAAGGGATGTGCCCTCAGTATGGAAGAAAAGAAGTTAAGATAAGAGTTGCTTGATTTAATAGACAAAGACAGATATATCAAGATCAATGAGAGAAATAGACTGCAGAAGGTTAATAAAACCCCAAAAGTCAAAAGCTTGATAAAACAAATGAACATAATAATTAGGACTGTCCATACAGAGCCATATGATATAACAGACGTAAACAGAAAATATTACTGTGCTGCTAAATTAATAACTGATCAAATTCTACCACAGGAACACAGGGTAGTGAGGGAAAAGAGGAGGCAAAAGTGAATACCATCATGGAAATATCAAATAAAGAAAGCTATAAAGCAGCTAAGACAAGAAGTGTAATTGTTAGAAGATTATAAAAGAGGGAACAGATCAACAAAAATATTAAGACAGATAGATGTGATAAAAGCAATGCGCAGTATTAGAACAGACCAGGATCTATTATGCACTACTGGAGATAAATTAAAATTTTCAGAACAGGTGGAAAGACTAGATATGAAGATAAATATGAGAAAAGTACAAAATAAGCAATTTACTGATGACCCAAAAAAGTTTTATAGAGAATTGGGAAGTAAGGTAAAAGGAATTGATAGACCGCCAAAAAAAGAGGAATTATATACATTTTGGAGAAATATTTATGAAGATTCTGTGGAACATAACAAAGATGCTAAATGGATAGAAAAAGTAAAAGAAAGAATAAGAAGTTTAAAGGTACAGGATATGAAATGGGATGAAATAACAGCTAAAGAGATTGAAACTAAGTTGAGTAAAGCCTCTAATTAGAAAACCCCAGGCCCAGATGCAGTACCTAACTTTTGGCTTAAAGTATTAACTTCTTTACACAAGGATCTAGCCATGAGTAAGAACTATTTATATGCACACCCCGAACAGACACCACACTGGTTAACAACAGGAAAAACAATGCTCTTACTTAAGAGTGAACCTGCAAGCTACCCTAAAAATTATAGACCAATAACTTGTCTTCCAAAGACATATAAACTATACACGGGGATTGATGCCGACAGAGTTTATAGTCATTTAGAAGAAAACTCAATTATGGCAGTAGAACAAAAGGGCAATAAAAGAAAGTCATATGGAACTAAGGATCATTTGTTGTTAAATAAAGTTATAGTGGAGAACTGTAAGAAAGGGAAGAATCTAAGTATGGCATTGCTTGACTATAAAAAAGCATTTGATAGTATCCTAGATTCATGGATAAAAGAGTGCTTAAAAATGTGTAAGGTACATTCTACACTAACTGATTACATTACAGTAACCATGAAACAGTGGCAGACCACATTGCAATTAAGCCATGATAAAGGACATATTATTATCCCAGGGGTAAAATCCAAAGGGGGATATTCCAGGGTGACTCCCTGTCACCGTTGCTATTTTGCCTTGCCATTAATCCATTAAGCTGTTTACTTAACAGCTTAGGCTATGGCTACAATTTGGCTTCTAGAAAACAACAGTCTAGTGACTTCTCATCTTCTCTTTGTTAATGATTTAAAACTGTATAGCTCAACAGATGAGGAACTGAAAGCACAGCTGCAGGTTGTCAAAACTTTTTCAGATTATATTGGAATGTCATTCAGCCTTGATAAATGTGCAAAAGCAACCTTTAAAAAAGGAAAACTGCAGCACCAGAAAAATATCAGTTTGGGACAAGAATGTGATATAAAAGAGCTTGAGCAAGAGGGAGTGTATAAATACTTGGGAACTGATGAAGGATCATCAATAAAACATGAACAAATGTGAATAAAACGTAGTAAGGAATACTTTAGAAGACTTAAATTGATCCTGAAAACAGCACTGACATCTGGGAACAAGATCCATGCCATAAATCAATTTGCTCTTCCTGTCCTAACTTATAGTTTTGGAGTGATTGATTGGCCCCAAAAAGTGTTGGATAGACTGGATATTAAAACAAGAAGAATGCTTCATGCTCACCAAATGATTTATAAAAATCAGTGTATACCAAGATTATATAGATTATATGGGTCTATATCACAAAATCAAATGTTGTGAACGCCGAATACTGGAAGGCCAAACCTGGTAAGTTGAAAGTTGAGAATGTCAAAGCCACGGAAATCCGAATTCTTTCCCAGAGAAAGAATTCAGTTGGCCGTTTCTGTGGCTTTGGCATTTTCGGACGGGGTCAAGGTACAAACGGGTAGTGATGGACGTTAGGGTTAGGGAGCGGGTCAGGTAAGTGTGTGGTAGTGACGGACTTTAGGGTTAGGGCTGGGTTAAGGTTAGTGCATAGATAGTGGTGTATGTTAGGTTTAGTGTAGGTTTTGAAGGTGTTTGGTGTGATTGTGTTATGTGTGTGTTTTTTGGAACAGTGATTTTTTTCCCTAGGAAAAAATTTGCTGTTTTGAAGTGTCGATGTTATCCGAATTCGATCTTCCAAATTCGAACTTATGGTGTTCGACATTTTGGAAGTTCAATTTTGTGATATAGACCTGATTACATATTCCCCATTCTGAAGGAGATATGGGCCTTCTTGAAATTGATTACATGTATAGATCTGCAGTCGTGGGACTTCACACATATTTACTGACCTCACAAGATCCAAATGTAGTGAAAGTTTTGAAACATGAGGAGAATAAATCTAAGATGACATCTCTGCTTAATTTAGCAGAAACATATCAACATCAAGCAGGAATGGAAATCAAACTAGAAGTAGATAAAAATCAGGCAGCAACTGAATGTATTAAAAAACAAAAGAAAGAATATAAGGTGAACGACCAGATGAGAAGGCAAGAAATGTGGAAAAAACATAAATATAGTTGCAAGTATAGAAAACTTCTGGAAAAGCCTCATGTTGATCAAGAACGAACACAGGAATGGTTAAGGAGAGGTGAATTCACATCAAGAAATGAAGGGTTAATATTGACAGCCCAAGACAGTGGATTACATACATGCTGGTTTACAAAGTCCATTGAACATGTGGAAGAAACAGATATATGTAGGGTTTGCAAAACCGAATTAGAAACAGTCACACACCTTGTTGCTGGCTGCGACGCACTAATGGAAGAGGGACTGTACACTGAAAGGCATAATAATGTGGTGAGACTGTTACACTGCAGATTGTGCAATCAAAACTGAGGTGGAATCCTTCAAAGCCCCCGGGCCTGTGGAAAATATGGCCCAGACCCCAGAATCCTTTATAAACGCATTCTATGAACACCTTCAGGAATGCATGGATCATGCAATCCCAAATAAAACAAAGACCCAATCCTCCAAAGGCAGGCATCCTGTCTGGTGGACCCCAGCCATAAACAAACTATACAATACAAAGAGGAAGCTACTACATGATAGAGCAAAATCCCAAAAAGGGAAGGCATCTCTGATCAGTATTAGCAAAAAACTACAGGCACTCATAAAATCGTCTAAGGCCAGCTTCGAGAGAAAAATTGCACAGGACACTAAGGATAATCACAAGGCTTTCTTTAGTTATGTTAGGAACCTGGGTGTGAATTCCCAGATATGCTCAGAATTAGTCCAAAATGCCCAAAAATACACCAAACCCACAGACATTGCCAACATCCTAGCTGACAGGTTCAGCGCAAACTCCCCCCCCCACCAAAAGGGCAAATATCCATCCCAGCAGAGTGCTGCCCCCCTGACATCTCAGATGCTCAAGTAAGAGCTGTCCTCTCCAAAGCAAAAAACACAGCATCAATGGGACCAGATGGTGTCCCAGGCTGCATCCTACATGAACTCCAAGAAGAGCTAAACCCAAACATAAAACTACTGTTCAATCTCAGCCTTACTACAGGATATGTACCCAAAAAGTGGCGTACAACAACAGTGGTCCCTCTCCACAAAGGTGGTGCTTCAACGGATTATGGAAACTATAGCCCCATAAGCCTGACTAGCTTGGTCTGCAAAGCTATGGAAAGGATCATCATGGACCTCATAAATAAAGATATTGGGGGCCTACAGACACTGGATCCTACCCAGTTCGGCTTTATTAAGGGCAGATCCTGCCTCTTAAACCTGGTCAATTTCTTTGAAACAGTCACCAAGGCCATTGACGAGGGGAAGGTGGTCCACACAGCCTACCTGGACCTCGCAAAAGCCTTTGATACAATACCCCACTCGGGCGTTATAGATAAGCTCACCAGCTTAAATATAAACCCCTATGTCACTAGATGGATTGTAAACTGGCTCAAGGACAGAACCCACATGGTTAGAATTGCTGGAGCCATGTCAGACTCCAAACCAGTTACAAGTGGTGTCCCACAAGGCTCAGTCCTGGGACCTCTCTTGTTCGGTATATATTTCTCGGAGATACAGACCAACACAGAAGGACTGTGGCTGACCAAGTTCACAGATGACTGCAAACTAGGCGCCATAATCGACTCTCCAGCCGACACAAGCATCTTACAAAAGGACCTCATAGAAACAGACAACTGGTGCCAGAGCCATGGCCTCAAGCTAAATGCCAAAACGTGTATAGTCATCCCCTTTGGCAAAAACAAAGTGCCCACAAATTACAACATAGCTGGCAATCCATTAAGTACGGAAGAAGTAATTAGGGACCTGGGGACCCAAGTTGATAGCAATCTCTCATTTGAAAATGACCTAGCCAAAGTGGTTAGAAAAACATTTTATATAGCCCACCTAATCATGAAGGGATTCACATCTAGATCAGGGGAGGTCATCGTGCCTCTTTACTCATCCCTCATTTGGCCCATAATTGAGTACAATGCTCCTTTTGGGATGTACCTACCAGACACCTGCAACAACTGAAAAGACCCCAAAAGTACCTCACCAAGAGGATCAAAGGGCTCAAACAGATGCCATATGCTGCCCGGTTAAAGAAACTCCAGCTCTACTCAGTGGCATACTGCCTGCTCAGAGGCGATCTGTGCCTGATGTATAAATCCATGTCCAACCCAGAATTAATGGACATGCTGCACCTCAGAAAATCCAAATCCCATCGAGCGATGTGCTCGAGAGACTTCGACCTCAGCACTGAAATAAATAGGACATGCTGGAGGGACAGATTCATAACCCAGAGGCTCCCTTCACTCTGGAATAAAATCCCAGTCCAGGTTAGGCAGAGTCCCTCACTGACTCTCTTCAAGAGGAATCTTGATGAGTGGATGGGAGATCGTAGGTTTACCCTGGGTATCACTTCTGTGTCACTGTTAGACAGAGGCACAGTATACTAACCTCGAAAAAGGGCATAGCAAAATTCATTTAAAATGGATGGCGAAAGCCAGGCACACTCTGGCTAGGCTTATAAATGCCCTAGGGCAGATAGCCTAGTATGAACCTATGAACCTATTATGGTATCGAAGTGGCTGAAAAACATTGGAAACATGAGCCACAAAGAATCATAGAAAATGATGAAGTTTATATCACATGGGATCACCCAATACCAACAGTTCAAAAGATAGATGCTAGAAAACCGGATATAGTGGTCCAGGAAAAGAAGACAAAAGTAGCATTGATCATTGAAATCGCCACACCCAGTGACTACAGTGTCTTGACTACAGAGAGACACAAAGTCATCAAATATGTTGATCTGCAGGCAGAAATGAGAGCCATGTGGAAGAAAGATACCCAGACAGTTCCAGTAGTAGTAGGAGCAACTGGTCTTATAAAAAATAATTTACAATCGTATTTAGATATGTTACTAATTTCTGTAACACCATACGAATTGCAGAAGGAGTCATTACTGGCCACATTGCGGGTACTGCGAAGAGCACTTTTGTCTAACATCAAAGAGTGAAACAATACTAATTTCATGAACTTTAATCGTACTTTGACTTAGGAATGGGGTCCATTCCCGTCATGGTATTAGAAACCCAAAAGACTTGGTGAAATTAAAAATGAGAGAAAACTCAAACTAGTAAAGTGTAAAATGTATTAAAAATATAAAAAATTACTCTCAGGACATCATCAGAATGAAGTTCAACACACAATATTCAATTTAAATAATGCCATCAATTCAGAACTAATTTAATCAATCAGCAAACATCAATACATTCTTAAAGAGGCAGTAAATTCAAAAGAAAAAATAAATCAATATTTTTCTATCCCTTAAGGAAAACAACATTTCTATGACAGTGCCATGCATATAGGATATAAAATATTAAAAAGTTGTTGAAATAACTTTCTTTTATATGAATTCTTATTCTATTAAAATAAACGTAAATATAAATACAGTATTAAAAAATTAAGATTAAGCTGAAAATATCAAAATATTTGAAAATATCAAATAAAAAAGATTGTTACTGTAAAATGTTTTAAAATACTTTAAAATATTTCTATGCAGCCTCAAGACTCCCACCATTCAGCTGTAGCACAACTAGCTGCCTGGCCACCTGTTTATTACTTTTTTAGTTGTTTCGTTTGTGGCTTTGTTTGGTTATTTTGTTATATTGTAGAACATATGTAAATTTAGTGAGCATCACACTTGGCTAAGTTTCACTGCCATATTTTACATCTCCAGTGCATTTTGAAGGAATCAAACACAATTTCTCTGCTAGGCTAATTGTGTAGGTTGTGTACTTTCTATTGTACAAATCCAGCTGGCAAGGTTGTCCTTCACTGCACACATGCTGGTACATGCGAGAGTTGAATTGGGTGCTAATTTACTGCCATAATTCTAGGTGCCCTTCATAAGACATGGCAAGTAAAGGTGAGGGCGGTGCTTCATTTAGAGCCCAAAGGGGGTATAAAGAGGAGTCTAATATCTTTGTTGCATTCGTTGTAAAACATTGCAGACATAGGCTACTACAGGAGAATTATACCAGGCCTCAGCACAAGGCTGAAGTCCAGTGTTGTCACTAGTGCAACTGGCATTCCACTCCCCAGTGAACAATGTCATCACCATTATAGTGACATCAAGATGTGCAAGTAAGACCTCCACAGCTGATGAGAGATAGAATTTAAAACTGTGAACACCCCTGAGTTGAATAAGTACAGTGACCCATCAAAAGCCAACACAGTACCATGGATTGTCCAGGCAATAACCTTATTCATTATGCTTCTTACTCTTCAGTTTTTGTTCTATATGGCTACTGAGGACATAGCTGGAAAGAAGGATGTGCATCAGGAACAACTGGCACACTTCAGAGAGGTAAGTAACGCTCAGGTATGAATGCAAGCCAAATCATAACGCATCTATAATTTAGTTAATTTTAGAAAATATCAGGGAATCAGTATATATGTGCTTGAGACACACACAACTGATTAGGCATACTTAATCTATATATCAAGCATTCATTCCTGCTTCAAGGCAATGTATGAATCAACTTAGTGGTCTGTGGGTTCAGTTTCCAGCAGCAGCAATTAGATTTTATTACTGGATAGCATCTAGAAATTATTTGCTGCAATATTAAACAATATTAAACATTACATTTTTGTAACAGGATGTATTTTCTTGGAAAGCATATATCAGATATGCCACAGTCACCTAACCGTTTCTATATTATTTGTAACAGCAATGAGACTGATGTATTTTATGACACATTAATGTCTTTACTTCATATCTGAATGAGGCATAGCTTAATATAGTTATGCTTTATATTTGCTTATGTTTTGAAATATTAATCTGACATAACATTCATATTATTATACGTTTTCTGTAAACCCAACTCTATCTCTCTTTCTTTTTTTTTTATTTACTCCTATGTGGAAACATTGCTGTTGCAATACAGATGACTATCAGCACAGGGGCATAGCCCGACCACCAGGGGATAAGACCGCTATAAATCCACAGGTGGCTGTGTGATGCACTACCATGGGCAGCACAGGCACCCAGCACATCTGGGTGCCAACCTGTCAGTGTTGCTTCCACAACTCCTGCCCTCCCTGCTCCAACTATGTCAGGAAGCTCTGCCCTGGGTGGTGCTGCAGTGGTACCCTCTGGGAGTAGTACTAGTGGAGGTGGTGATTTTGTCACCTGTCAGGAACTGATAGGACTGGTGGAGGACATCATGTAGAAGGGCCTCAATGCCTGAATTAGCAAAGTAAAAAAAAAGTTCTGCATCAAATTACAGAGTTTATGCCTCATCCAGAACTTACCCAGGTATCTGCAACAGAAGACAGTGATGATAGTCCTGAGGGTGACTAGATTCTCACTACGCTCATGCAGGACGGCTACCTGCAATCATGGTGTCCTCCAACCTTTTATGTTCATCATCATCCCTGTCTGTCTTATATATCCTGCATGTCTCTGACTGCTACCTAGCCTACCTGATGTACCTTACCCTCTTATTCCTAATCTCCTTCCGAAACAGTAATCTCTGTACAACAAAAAATTAAAAAAATGGGCACCTGTTCCACAAAATAAAAAAATATATATGCCCATGCATAGCTATCCTCTTTGCCTATATGTTTGCTTGACACAATGGATTTGATCCAATTGGCCATTCAACAGTGTTTAGTTGCTGTCACCCATCCCTGATGTGGTGACTTTCCAAATTCATGGAATTGTTGCAACAAATAAACATTTATCTTGTGAAAAAATGAATAGCTATGGTGGTCTCCTATCAACATCCTGTACATTTTTTATTCTCCCCTGTATCTCCTACCTTCTGATTACCCCCACCCCCAATTATTCCACTATCCTATCAACCCCTTTTCACATGTTTAATCTGATCAAAAAATAGAATCACACACAATACACATGGCCAGAAATGGTCCATAAAAGCCTTTAATGTTTGTGTTCAGAACCCTTGACCACACTAGTTCAGTTATTGTAATGCAAATGTGCTTACCCTCACTGTGCTGTACAAATATAGACTGATAGCATTACCATGAGATATTTACTGTTACATATTTATTAGGCTGTTGGATTTAATATGCATCTTCTGGGATGTTACAGTTGTCATTGCTATGATGAAGCCTGATGCCCACATTCTCCCATGCTTCTTTCTTTTGTCACTGTCCCTACAAATATATGATTTTAACTTTATGATGTATGACTTTCCACGCATTGTGCTCAGACAATGCACAGGTCTGTAGACTGCTTTTTTCACAGTGTCAAGGGTTTGAATTCACACGTATGTAAAACATTTTTTAAAACTTTTTTCCTATTAATAGTGTGTAACTGTTGGCTACTTATGTTATTAACCCACCAGTATCCTGCTTATGTTTCACTCATGTTTCCACTCTTTTACCCCTACTTACATAATATTAGCAGTATCTTATTGTAGAGAGCATGAGAGAATGATTATGATGACAAACATGAGAGCAGCACACCCCATAGATGGAGAGAAATGGTCCATAAACAAAACTCTTTTGATATCTCTCTCCCTGTCTCCGAATCTCACTTTCTTCTTCCCTTCTGTCTCATCACTCATTGTCCTTGGTATTTACATGGTGCATGACATCAGGCAGCAATTGTAACTGATGGTAAATAACAGATTATGTCTTGTGGCACAAACTGGTGAGTTTTTGCCTTCATCCACGAGTCTTCTGTCCCTCGCACTACTGTGCTTATCCTTACGTTGCTATGGAAGGATAGACTGATAGCACTGTGTGGAGACAGCTATTACTGTATGTTGAAAAGCCTGCAGAGCTGAATATACACCATATGGGATGTTTCAGTTTTGACTACTATTATGAAGTATACTGCATGCAAATATCTTTGATTCATAGTGTTTGCAAAGGCCCTTCAAGTGTCTGTGTTTTGGAACTGCCATTTGCCTTCCTTAGTGGTGTGATCAGCTATTGATCTTGTCTATAGGCTGTCTATATGGATTGGAAGGTATCTAAATCCAACATCAGGCCTACAATTTTTGACCAATATAATTTCTGATTAATTGTTTGATTAATGTGCACGTCCATGATTCCACAGCATTAACATGTATGATTCCTTGTATGGTTCATAATCAGCCCAACAATGCTCATACATTCTTAGAAATAAGTGCAAGAGATTTGGTGCAATCAAGGATTTATGGGTTTAACAAGTATATTACATTAGGCACATCTTAAAACTATTACTGCTATAACACAATAAAGCGATATGATGAATTAGTTTGCACTACCATGCCTTTTCTGGAGTATTTAAGTATGACAAATAGATGTATGCTACCGTGTATGACTGCAGTACTCAGTGATGTTAGATGTATGTTATCATGTATGACTGAAGTACTCAGTGATGTTATGGATCAGAATCAGAACTGTTTATAGGTCTCTGTTTCTTACTTTCTACAAAGCTAGCATGGAGTACCATGGGCTACTGTTAATTACCAAAGTTCAAAATCGCATAATATAATTGCACGTGAGCTTAACGTTTGCCATTAGTTGTGCAAATGAGCTTATCAGTAATGTGCTTTAGGAAGGGGTGACAAAAGGAAAGTAATGTCAGTGTCACGTATTACTTGTCTATGTTATCATGGACTGTTGTACTTAATATATGATGAGTTTACTGCGATGCTGTAAAAACACTTCATTATGTAAATATATGTCTACATTCCAGCACATTAGACTTACAAATGATGTACAATTGTGTGGGAGCTTTGCACATATAAATGATAAGTGGTATTAAATAGTGAACTTTCATATGTTTGATTTGCGTTTGTAATTTACACTGCACATTGAGCATGCAAAAGGAAATATTACAAATAACACAAATTATTACTATTTGCATACAATCATCCAGAACTGAACACTCATGAATGCTTGGTTGTCAGTGTACTGTTTCACAAGTGTGATTGTCATCATTACACCATACTGTGAAACAGCTATATGTCACTCACACTGCTGCAATGTACATGAATTACAGTACTGATAAGTTATCTGAGCAGTATGTATTTACTTGTGATGAACAAATTTCTATTTGCTCTGCTTGTCAAGAGACATTCCCTTTCATCCACACTATCTTCTGTGCAACGCACTACAAATGTGCAGTATCCTACATTTAAAGTCAGACTTCTCCTGAGGTGCTTGAAGGTACAGTGTAGTATAGATTGTGTTTTTAGGTAGACATTAGAATACAGCAGTGACTGATGTGTGTGTGTGTGTGTGTGTGTGTGTGTGTGTGTGTGTGTGTGTGTGTGTGTGTGTGTGTGTGTGTGTGTGTGTGAAGAGAATCTTCACACACACACACACACACACACACACACACACACACACACACACACACACCTAATATAGACACTTCCACTCAGGGGAGAGTGCTTTCCAATCAATGTTTTTCAGTCTTAGCCAAGACATCTTCTCAGCAGCACACTGATGATATCAGCCTTTTAAATGTGTTCTATGACATGGTTGTAGAATGTTAGGTGGTTTGAATCCAGGAGTGACTGACTCCTCTGAGTGTGTGGGTCTCACTAGTGCTTCACCCACCAATCTGATGTATAGCTTTACAGTGGGAGAGGGCTCTCCCACCACATTGAATCCATTTTAGCACACACATCACCCTAGGAAACATTGGTGATGTCATCCTCTCAATTATGCATCATCTCACAGTTGTAATCAAACTTCTCATGGGTACTTCTGATTCATGCAAAGTCCTCTAGATTGTAATCTTAGGTAGTAGGTGGTTGGTTTAAACACAGACGTGTGTGTGTGTGTGTGTGTGTGTGTGTGTGTGTGTGTGTGTGTGTGTGTGTGTGTGTGTGAGAGTGTGTGTGAGTATGTGTATGTGTGTGGGAATATATACATATATATAGGTAGTAATGGCATCACCCACAAATCTGATATGCAGATGTATAGCCAGGGTGTGCTCTTTCACTACTTTCTGAACATTTTAGTACAAAAAACTGCTTTGTTAAACACTAATGAGCCCATTTGTTGAAATGTGATTTATATCACCATTGTATTAAGCCTTCTCCTGTGCTATCAGTAAATGAAACAAAGTTCTTTAGCTTGTGGAATTTGTAAAGTATGAGTTTGAATATGGAATTCTCTAAGCATTCTGCATGTGTGTCCTACAGTCACAGGGATGGCCGGATTATGTAACATGTGGTTTGGTACACCTGATGTCATGCAAGTATTTGAGACAAATTATACCATTCCTGTAATGCCACACATATGCATTGCAACACTATGAAGATGTCATGCCTTCAACTATAACCTGCAATAGTAAGACTTCTTCCGCAGCGCATGTGGTCGATAGAATATGCTGTGGCCTATGTAGTTAGGTAGGTAAGTGTTCAAAACCCACAATGACTGAGTAGTACGAGTGTGTGTCACTATAGTACTAGAAAATAATGACATTTACCACAGTTTTAATGTGTACAATTACAATGGGACAGGACTGCTCTATTACTTTTAGCCCAAATGACTGCTTTGCACCACAATGATGATGTCATGCCTTCAAATATGTTCTGGCTCACAACTGTGATAAGACTTTGCCTGTGGCACATGCAGTTAATACACGGTTCTTTAGATTGGGACTTACACAGTCAGGTGTTAAACTCCAGTACGAGACAATGTAATGTAAGTGTAGTGACATAACACAGTGGCACATGCAACATTGCATCAATTTATTTGTAATAAAGTCCTTTCAACACATTGGTGATTTCATGCTGGTTAAATAGGTGTCCTGTGATTTTTATGATGAGAGTCCTTCTGTGGTGCATGCGGTTAATACTGATTTCTCGTTTCCCTTTGTTGCACTATAGCTGTGTACATCTCAGATCCTTTTGTCACTATGTTCTTTTTATTATGCTGATGTGTCACTAAGTGGACAGGATTACATTTATAGTTAATAATACATTTAATTATAGTTGATTGTGCATTAATCTGCTTATATGTAACTACACATTCCTTTATTAAGCTTCCACTGCCTCATAATAATGTTTGCCTTGCCTGGTGTTGTGTTGTCCATGTGTGTTCCCTTAATGGGGTTGCATACATTTACAAACTGCTGTTTATATTGTATGCTTGAGCCTCTCTGCACCTCAACATGTTGGGTAGCAGGTGTTCTGGCCACAAACATGAACATAAATGATGCTGCTGAACGTGTAGTGTTATTTGGCTGCTTACATATTCAGTGAGAACTGCTGCTTGTCACACTAACATGGATGAAAAGTTTAGGCTTAGAAGGATTTGTGCACATATGTTAATGAAAGCCCAGGTAGCATTAGAATGATTATTGTCTAGTCATCTGAGATATACATTTCTCTCCAAATAGCTATGACTACCCTTAGGAGTCATTTTTCCCTAACTCATCCAGCATCGTGATCATATCTGCCAAGATCTCAGAGCCTGCTGCTATCCATGATTTCATTTTCCGTAGTGCTGTTCTTATGTCTTCTAGGGAGGGCTGTTTTTCTTCTTTCATTACAGGCTTTGGGCAGTATTAGCTTCTGTGATATTTTCATCATTTAGAAACTTCTGGAAGTGATTCAAAGATGGCTGCCATTCTATAAGCACTGCAGTACTTCAGCTCTTCAAATACCTGAGAAAAAAAATCAACCCTGTGGAGTTATACTTAGAGTTAAGATACTAATTGACAGCAATTACTAATCTACCAGAAGTCACTTTTGTTTCTGAGGAAAGAAAATTGGAAAACATATTTGCTAGTAGCAGGATTGGATCTGATTGTCAGGTTGACTCTGAACAGAGCACTGAACAAAGGACTGACTTATTTCACTGCTGTAACTTTTCCTTGGGAAATAAATCTACTTGTAGAGTTTCGAAATATCTAAAGAGGACAAAAATATGGAAACTACAACTATCAAAACTAAGCTGTCAGTTTTGCAATCGCCAGAGAAAGAATATTTCCATAAGAGACAGAAAACTTTTAAACAACAAGAGACTGCAAAAACAGGAACAGCATCAAAATCTGATCAACAGGTCACAATGGAGGAAATCAAATCAGCATTGCTACCCATACAGGATGCTTTAAATGAGCTAACAGCTCAAACGCTTACATTTAGTGACACATGTAACCGGATTCTCGAAAGAATGGAGAAAGCAGAAACTAATATAGCTGCAAATGAAGACAACATAATAATGCTTACTAAAAGAACAGAGACGCATGGGGCAGACATTCAATCGATGCAAAACAAAATTCTGGACTTGGAAGCAAGATCTAGATGCAACAATATAATAATCAGAGGGATTCCTGAATCCATTCAATATAATGATCTGATTACTTCTATCACACAAATAGTCGAAATTCTGCTCAAGGACTCTGAGGAGGTTAAACAGATGGTCATAGAAAGGGCTCATAGAGCATACAGAGAATCTCAAGCTTCAAATATACCCAGACCTGTTTATGTTAAAATATTGAACTATCAAGACGTAAGCAAAATACTGTTAACTATAAAAAAACTGGTGGATTTATAATTTGGCAAAACAATAAAATCTCTATATCACAGGATTTACCAACACAAATAAGGCAATCTAGACAAATGCTGGCTCCATATTGTAAGTTTCTGATTGACAAAAATATCAGATTTCAAATGAAATATCCCAAATAACCTAATTTTTACTGTGGATGGCATTAAATACTCTGTGAGCACAAAAAAAAAAGCAAGACCTACTTTTTTGAAGCTTTTTAAGGCTCTGCCATCTTCAGAAATGTAAACAGTCCATCTGGCTTTCTGCAACATCAGAGAGAATGAGATTTTCTATTTACGACGATCCGAGGCTTCAAAATCCTTTGTCTGCTCTGTTTCTTGTTCCAGGCCTGATGATTCATCTTCTTATCTTCTTATTTCGTAGTTCCAGCTGCAACACGAAGTTCCCACGAAGATTTATGGCTGTAGTGAGCGTTTGCAATCCACGAGGCAACAGGAAATGTATTGGAGGAAGCAGAGGGACCGTTTTTACTGTGGTGCAACCAGGAGGTCCGTTCGCGAATTTGGTCCCCCGTCGCGAGCGCGAAGGAAAGGACTTAGACTGTTTTTACAGTTTTACTACCTGGGAAGTAAGAAGATCTCCTGGAAAGGTTAAACAAAGCCTTTTGTACTTAATTTGAAGAAAAAAACGACTGTAAGATGTTGGTTGAAGTTAGAGTGTTGCAGATAAATGCTATGGAAATGTATTGAGCATTAGAGAAGGAGACTGTAATGTATAATGGCAGAATAAGGTACTGTGGCTTCTTATTTTTTTTTTATTTTCTTTCTTTTTTTCTCTTTTCTTTTTTTTTCTTTTTTTGTCTCAATAAGTAGATTAACAGGTTAAAATATTGTGCAGTTAATAATAAAAGATTATATAGGTAGTTGCTTTTAAATGTGTAATACAAAGCATTTTCCTTTTTTGTTCTCCTTTCTGCTGTGCTCTTTTTATGCTCTTTTTTTTAACCCTTTTGTTCCTCTCTCTGATATAAATGCTCATCACAAGTGAAAATGACATTTTTGTTTTACTGTGAACTGCATTGATTTTTATTATTAATATGTTAGTATGTTAGTTGGCATGGGAGGAATAATGTAGATTAAAATAATTAGTTCATTTAATTCAGTAAATGCAGGATGTTGAGAAATGTTAAATAATTATGTCCTATCTATGTTAACTAATATTTAATTCTGTTTAAATCAACAAAACAGAATGTTACATGTTATTGCTGCTTATAAGGTTAGAGTGAATTGAAGTACATTAGAATTTCATGGTGCAATTAGTTCATTTGAATATCCAAAATATGATCAGAGCTGTAGTTACTTATAATAGTGTTTAGTAAGGAATGTCAGAATTAGGCTTTGTAGACGTAGTAGTAGTTGTTGTAGGTTTTTTGCATGGCATTTTATTGTTAAATAATAGAATTAGTAGGTTAGTTACTCAGATGGTTTCCAGTAATGTGAAAAACCTATGTTCATCCTGGTCCGAAGGAATAGTGGGTAGGCACTGGGTAGTGATGGGATGGCAGTTTTGCTTCCAAATATTTGTTGATAAGCCAACTTATGTTATTCTAAGGTTGCTTAAAAAGAGTAGACATCGATGTGCATTTCTAAGGATTTTTAAATGTGGATAATAGAATCTTGGAATGTCAAAGGACTCCAGAACATGAAAAAAAGAAAGCTGTTCTTTCACTTGTTCCTCAAATCATCAGCAGGTTGTATTTTATTACAAGAAACACATATGACTAATGACCAGTGGGTGTCAGTGAAAGATAAGAAATGGGTTAGGAAGATTGTGATGGCGGAAGGAACTACGAACAGTGCAGGAGTGGCAATTATAATTAAGAATCACTTTCAGGGAGATATTTTGGATATGAAAACGGATCAGGAGGGTAGATGGTGTTTGGTACTTCTCACATCCAAATGGTATGATAAACCTATAGTACTAGTTTGTATATATGCCCCCAATGTTAACCAACATCATTTCATAACTTCAATTTATTCCATTTTACAGTCATATAATAATTGCTATATAGTGATGGGTGGTGACTGGAACTCTTACCAAGATCCGAAATTAGACAAGTTGGGTGCTTCTAAAGCATTCAATAAACAGGCAATGGTAGCATTGAATGAATTGAAAATTGATTTCAAACTGTTTGACCCTTTTAAACACACACACTCACAAGGGAAAGCAGAAAATTTTACGTTTACTCAACCTGTCATAAAATGTGGTCGAGAATTGATTTTTTTCTAATTTCAGAGGTACTGATCTCAGCCGACCCTAGTGTTTCTAATCAAGCCAGACAACTCTCAGACCATTCAAAGATAACCTTAACCTTAACCAGTAATAATATGAATACTAAGAGGCTTCGAGGGTATAATTGGTCCTTGAATCCATACTTATTAACCAAGGAGGATATATTAATGGAAGTTAAGGAGATTCTTAAACAATTACTATACAATATTTCCCAAAACAGACACCCGATAGATATAGAATGGGCTACAATTAAAATGCAGTTAAGAGGATTATTTATTCAAAAAGCTACTTATTATAAAAAATTGCAAAATAAGTCTCAATTAGATTTAGAAACTAAAATTCAAGTATTGGATCAAGATCTGATGAGGAACTATAATGAACAGACAGAAACTGAGTTGTTTAGGTGTCAGAAAGAACTGTTTCTACTTCATAATAGAAAACTGTCACTTTATGAACAAAGAAATTTAGTAAAATATGCAAATCATATTCAAACCCCTTCGAAAGCTTTAGCTCGTATTATCAACCAGACGAAATCAACATGGTTAATTTCTGAAATACACTATAACAATACTACATATACTGACAAGGCAGATATCATGAAGACATTTGAAAAAAATTTTAATCAGATTTATGGAGAGCAGCAGACACTCTTGCAAGATAAAGAAAGAACAGATTTTCTACAGAAAATCACTTTCCCTAATATTGATAAGGATTTCCATAGAAATTTAATCAAACCGGTTGAAGTCGAGGAGGTGTTAGAGACAATCAAGAAATTAAAGCCTCATAAAGCCCCAAGGCCAGATGGTTTGACATCAGAATTTTAAAAATCCTTTAGTGAGATTTTGAGCAATGTATTGTCACAGACTTTTAATTATATTATGCGGAATGGAATTAATGATCCTCATTTTAATGCTTCAAGGACAGTTCTCATATTGAAGGAACAAGGTGATCCCAAAAATCCTGATAATTACAGGCCCATATCTCTTTTGAATATCGACATGAAAATCATGACATCCATTCTGGCGAGTAGACTGAAAAAGGTAATAAACTTAATAGTATCAGAGGAACAGGCGGGGTTTATGGATGGGAGACAGACCACGGACAATACCTTAATGTTTCATACCTTAATCTCTTATGCGAAACACAAAAACCTGAATTTGTATGCTGTAATAATTGATGCTCAGAAGGCATTTGATAGGGTTAATTTGGTTTATTTATTTGACATATTACCATATTTTAATATACCCCAGGAATTTGTTTCAACGTTAAGAATACTATACAATAATGCATATACAAATTTATTTATAAATCACGAATGCTCGAATAGGATACAAATCAAAAATGGTACCCGTCAGGGCTGCCCATTATCTCCCATCTTATTTAATCTGTACTTGGAGCCCTTATTTTTACACCTTAAGCAAAATGTATTTTATAATTCTCCAGTTATGTATGGGATAAAGGTTGGGTTGGCTGCCTTCGCAGATGATTTAAACATATATTGTACCACACCTGTTTCCGATACTGAAAAAATATTTGCTGCAATAGGAATCTTTGAGAGAATTTCCAACTACAAGCTAAATTTTAAAAAATCTAAAATATTCCCGTTAAAGACACCCACACCTTTTTCAATGCTACCATTGATAGGACAAGTAACGATGGAAGAAAGGATAAAATATCTGGGGATTGTATTCTCCACTGAAAATAGGGATTTTTTTATAAACAATGTAAAGTCAATTGCAGATCAAATAACATTGGATCTAGAAAGATGGAATAAGATGAAGTTACCACTGATGGCAAGAGCAGCAATTATAAGAATGAATGTTCTTCCCAGAATGTTATATATTTTTAGAGCTGCACAACTCAGAATTACGAAAACATTTTTTAAACGGTTTCATATAGGATTGGGGAGATTTCTGTGGGAACCCAGGAAGACGAGAATATCATATGAAAAATTATTGGTTCCAAAAAATAAGGGGGGGCTGGAGTTACCGGATTTTGAAATTTACTATTTAGTGATTCAGGCCAATAGGATCTTAAAGATGTCATACTTTGATAGTAGTAGTAGAAAATGGACACCCAAATGGGTGCTCCTAATGTATAAGTATATAAGTGAAGTGGGTGTCAATGTTAAAGCTTTACCCTTTCTAAATGATTGAACAATGAGTAAATATAAGTTAATGGAACACATAAAGAGCTATGTAATGGCAATTCAAACTCTTTTTGCTTCCTTAAACTTATTAAAATATATGATGGTATTTCAAACGTTTCATGGGAACCCTAACTTAACAATTGGTAGTCAATTGATAGATTTAAAGAAATTCCCCTTAATTAAGGAATTAACTGTACTTGATTTATATCCTTTTCTAGGGGTAGTAGTACATGATATTCTAAAAGAAATGGAACTTCCTATTTCCTATTTAATCATAGTAAGACAGTTGAAGGACTTAGCAATAAACTATTTTAATAACTTTGAAATGAAAGAGGAGGACTTAATCACTTCTCGTAATCTGTGGGAAGCCCTGTTGCAGGATAGAAAATATATAACCAGGCATATAAATTGATAAAAGAGAGGAAGTACAACAAATACATTCTTTTATCGAGTTACTGGAGGGAGAAATTGATATTGTCAGATGACAATAAGATATTGGAGGCATTCAGTACAACATTAAAGTCTGTATCCCTGCAAAAATTGATTTTTACGCAGTTGATGATTTTCAACAACGCATATTATACTCGTCTCACTCTTCACAAATTTGATCCGAAGAATTCACCTAAATGCCAATATTGCTTAGATCAAGCAGCGGATTTGCTTCACATGTTCTGGAGTTGCAAGTGTATTTATAAATTGTGGAATTCACTCAAGTTACAGTTACAAAAAATGGGCTACCAAAACTCAACACTCTCTTGGGAGTTTATGATTCTTCATATTCTCCCGGAGAATTTAGGAAAATCAAAAAGGATTGTTATTATGAATATTTGTTTATTAATGAAATTATATATAGCCAAAAATTGGTTGAACCCAGACCAGACATCGTGGAAAAATTTCAGATTGATGGCTATACAACATATCTTAGCGCATAAACTCTTAATTAGCGACCATAAGAAAAATATCAACAATATAAAAATATGGGAGCAAATTTTCAATATTGTGTTGGCGTAGAGGTGCCTATCCACTTTTTCTCGGGACTTAGAGTACAATGTAAAATCAATCTTAGATTAGATAGAAGAGGTAGAGACAATACAGTTTGTTGGCTTGATTTGTTATTGTGGGTTTTCTTTTTTTTTCTTTCTCTCTTTTTTTCTCTTTTTTTGATTATTAGTACTGTACTTATGACCAATATATGAGGTTGACATATAATGTGAAGTTAACCTATGGAAGCATTTTGTAAATATTGTACATAGTGTGTGAATTTGTAATATGGTTGTGAAAAACAATAAAAAATGTTTATTGAAAAAAAAAAAGAAACTTCTGGAAGTACTCCTCCCATCTGCCTTTGGTATCCTGTGGACTAATGTTGGCATCTGTTATGAGTCGTGCCTGATAACTGTCTTCTTTATTATTCTGTCTTTGCCTTGCAGCCTGCTAGAGTTGCTTTGTGCCATCTGCTAAGCCTCTTTCCAGAAGTTGGTAGAGTGCTTTTGATGGCTTGTTCTTTGCTGTCATTGATAGATGCATAGATTTAGAGCTACTTAATAATCTACTGATTTGTGGGCATCTGAAGAAACCTATCATTACAATCCCTTGGAAGGTTTTAGCCTTTATATTTTGCACATGAATAACTCAAAAGCTGACAGGACAAAGACATGTTGAGACAGTAACCTGCTACCCCTGTCAATGAGGAACATGGATGCTAAACTAGGAATGAACGTGTGGTTTCTCATCCATTCATCCAAATTATGTTTGCATAGACTAAGGGAAGTACTTTGCTTTGCATGGAGTGGAAGACAGTTCCATAGGAGATGCATTCTCTTTGATGCATACCTATCCCTCCAACATATTCTATTCATGTTGCAAAAGATACTGAGATCTCCTGAGCAGGTGTTCATGCTACCATTGGACTTGCAAATGTGTAATAGGTCTGACAGAAGAGGGCCTGCTGAGGCTCTATATTTGAGGAAGACATTGCCTGTTAGTGGGTTGTGTGATACCGAGAAGAGGGATAAGGCTTTGAGATAGTCTGCATAGTTTTTGTGATTCAGGCCCTCTTTTATATGAGAAAATGCTGTGGTCACTCCAGTTGTGACAAGTGTTTGAACAGGTATATATCGAATGGAGCACTATATTCAACGATTGGCTTGATGACAGCCAAATACACTGGAATGATCACATAATTGGATGCCATACATTTAGATATAATCTATGCCATGAAAAAGGACTTCTTTACAGTAATGAATATGTGGTGATCAAAGCTTTGTCCATTGCTGTTATAGGTTCTCAGATCATTGACAACTGGATCAGCTTTTGGGGATGTGTTGCCAATATGATAGTTACAAGGGAAGTCATGCTTGGAAAAGGATATGACTGCACATTTCTGGGCATTTAGTTTCCATGTGTTTTACACCAGGCATTTGTTCAGAAAATGCCCTTTTGAAGAATTTTGGTTTCCTCTAGGGAGTTTATGATGGCACTAAGCTTACAGTCCTCTGCAAACATGGTCAGCCATAAAATTGTATTTGCTTTGATGTCTGAGAAGTAAATGCCAAAACAGGTGTGGTCCAAGGAATGAACATTTGGGTCTACTGCTATTGACAGGTATTTTATAGGAGGTAGAGTCACCCATCCTAATATCCTGGGTTCTACTTGTGAGCCAGTTTGCTATCCAGTGAGTTATATAGTAGTTTACATTTAGCTGGGAGAGTTTGGTATGGTGTGGTATGCCAATGTGAGCTATAGATATGCAATGCATACTGTTTGCCCATCATCCATTGCTACAATAACCTTCTCAAAGAAATTGACCAGGTTTAGTAGGCAGAATCTTCCCTTAATGAAATTGAACTGGCTTGGGTTGAGAGTTTGAAGGGTACATAGGTCACTATTTATTAACTCCATAATGATCTTTATCATAACCTTATCCTTGAGGATCATCAGACTTAGATGTCTCTAATTTACCAGGTCTGTTAATGCCTCAGCATTTTATAAGGGATGGCTGTTGCTGTTCTCCATTCATCTAGCATGAAACTTCTCTGGAGGCTGTCATTGAATACACTTTGTAGGTAGTCAGACAAATCATGTTTCACTCTGACCAGTAGTCAGCTTGGGATTTTATCCATCCCAGTAGGGGTAGGGTTCTTGGCCTTGGATAGCACCTTGAAGACTTGTTTTTGGGAGACTTGAGGTGGTGTAGATGCAGGTGTGCGATTTGTGAATATAGGGGGAGAGGGGGACCTGTTGAACTCAATTTGTCACTAGTAAATTGGCTATGTCTTCTGATCTGAGTATGTGATATCCTTTACTATTAGCTCTGAGTACTGCTGGACATTGTGTCTAAGATTTCTAACATAGTGAAAAAAAAGCTTTGTGGTTTTCCTTCACATTGGTGGTTATGCTTAGCTCATATCTGGGTTTGGTTGATTTGTTCAGGGTCCAAAATTCCTTGCTATGTTGAGCAAGGGAGTTACTAGCATCTTTGGAGTTAAATTTTATTTTGCATGCAATGAAGTTTTTTTCTTTTACTATAGTGCTTGTTTATATTAGGGCTCTACCACAGGAGTTTGTTTTAAAATTTATCATTGCATTTACTTCTGAGGAGATAGATGCATCTATACATCTATTTATACATTGACAGAATTTGGCAGTAAAGAGTCAGCATAATCAGTGGGATCATCAAGATGGAGCCAGCTTTTGAATCCAACCAGTTCATCACTCAGTTTAAGTAAATTGGACTTGCATATTCTCTATATACTCAGTACTGTAAGATGCTTCAGTCTTAAAGTGAGTGTGACTGATCTGTGGTCCAATCTGACTAGAGAGGAAGTTGAAATTGGTGGGAAACAAAGCTTTCCCATAGTAGTAAGGCCCACAACCAGGATTTTATCTACCCTGGTCAGGGTGTGGGCTGACTGGTCCAGAGAGTCTGTACTGCATAAGTCTAGAACTTTCTGGGCATACATGTTTGAGAATGTATAAGTCTTCCATATAATTGGTGGGGTAGTTAAAGTCTCCTAGGACAATTGTCTTTGGCTTAATGTGTAGCGAATCTATAATGGTTAGGTAGGAGGTATTGGCTGAGAGGGACATGTTAGGGATGCTATAGTTAACTATGATATGATAAGGGGTTTTGTTAATAGTAAGTTTGACATGGAGGAGTTTCAGACCTTTGTCTCCTCTAATAAGTCTGGAGGTGAAATGGCAACTGGAAAGATTCACTACTAACTATGGAATTCCTAGGGCAAGAAGATACTCTTGAAAACTATTAATTAACTTAAGCCAAAAACAACAAGGTGTGAGAAAGTTGGAATAGGTCTATATCACCTTACTGAATAGCTTATCACTGAACCCCTATTCGTCAAACAACTATTTATTGAAGTTGAAAATCAATGAATAGAGTTTTCAGCAAAAGTTTCCCTAGGGCAAACCAACAATAGGCCACCCTAGTGACCGGGAGCAAAATAATAAAACATAACACCTACCCAGTTGGGCGGCTATGGTGCCCACACCCCCGATGTGGGGGCTGTACCCCCACACCCCCAACTAAATATATCAACTCTGAGATCACACTACAGTGGGGAAAAGGGCAAATTCAAGATGGTACCAATGGTTGCTTTCCTCTAGAAAAACATTTGCTGAGAACTCCGTTCATCGATTTGCAGCTTTGATAAATAGTTGTTCGATAAATAGGGGTTCAATGATAAGTGATTTGATACAGTGATATAAACCCAGTTGGGACATATAGGCAAGTTGCAAGGGTATAAATTAAAGGGAATCTCCATGGTGTGGTAGGACTTTGACTCACAGCCAGTTGAACTAGGAAAGCCATGATTAGGTGGGCACAAGTATTTTTAAAAGACTGGAAGACCAGGAAAAAAGAACATGCTCTACTGGAAATTTTTAAACCATGGAGGTAAAATAATGGAATGTGATGAAATATGCCAAAAATATAACATAAGAGGGCATAAATGGCAACTCTTTAGAAGTTTAACTGAAACCCTTGAGACATACGATAGGGAAATTGAAAGATTAGGTAATGATAACCCACAATGGGTTTCAATTTTAATAGAGAAAAAGTATTGATGAGGCTGAGAAGGAAAGACTAGTTAGCAGAATGTATAGAACAACAATAAGACAGTAAAAGGACAAAGCAGTAGGAGATAAACTATCAGCACATTGATAGAGTACTATAGGGGGAATGCGAAGTACGAGAACACTAGCAGAAAATATATGAAACATCAAAAAGAGTAAATGAGGCAAGGAAATTTGAGATATTTGTTTGGAAATGCCAAAATAAGTATTTTTGTACTACTAATAAATTAAACAAAATGTTCTCTGAAGAAGATAAATCCTGGAGATGTTAGCAAAATCAGGTATGGGACTGGTACCACATTTTTTGGAAATGTGATAAACTCAGGTGATTTCATGCAGACTTGCAAGAGACAGTTGGCCGGATTCTTGGCAAACTAAATCAAGTGATTTAAAGAGAATATCTGTTAAATTATATAAAAGCTAAGATAGTGAGCATATTAAAAGAAGCCCTAGTCTCATTGACACGGATAGTTTCTAAACCAACAATAACTAGAAAATGAAAAAAAAATAGGAAGACCCAATTACAATGAAGACGTGGCAGTTAATGCAGAGATAGAGAAAGTGGGTGTGTAATTTTCTAAAAGGTATCTGAAGTAGATACAAAAGAAAATGCATATTGTGGGAGCAAGTAATGGAAGGGTTTCTCTTTGCAGAATTTAATCCCTAGATCTTTAGAGGATGGATGTCAATATAGCGCTGTCTCTTGTGGATGCATGGAAGACCTTGGCTCTGGGTTAAGACAACTGTTTAAAACTTTTTTTTTTTAGTTTAGAGTTTGAAGATTGATAAAAGTATTGAACAACCATCAAGGAACAGAAACGCACACCTATTAGCTTAATATATTACTTCTGTAGTGTCCAAATGGAAATACAAGCAGCATTTACTAAAAAGAAAAAAAAAAGAAAACATTTAATAAACAGAAAAAAGCAAGAACATGAAGAAACTGCTGCCTTTAATGTCTTCATCTAATGGAGTGAACCTAAATGAGTGGTAGTCATTGAAACCATGCACTCATGGAGTGCGCTAATTTTTCTTGAACTAGGTTTCTGTGATGATGAATATATCAAATTTTTTTTCCATGATAAGAAGTGCTTGTAGGGTGTGAAGTGTTTTACTAAGTCTCCTAGCATTGGCAGTAATACTGTTATGTTATCTGGATTCTGTTTTATGTTGGAAGTTTTACAAGATGGGCTTTGCCTAAAAAGGGCACTGTGGGAGTGGACAAGGATTTAGCCAAAATATGAAAGCCTTAGGAAGATAGGTGTAGGCTATCCCTGGCAAAGCAGTGTAGACTGTCTACCATCTCCTTCCAGGCTGACATAGATATTACCCCTTAGAATGACACAAAAGCTAGGTCAGTTGCTGAAGTCAATAATCTTTTGTTTGTATTGCAGTATGATTCTGATGGTAGAATGCTGCTAAAGGCTAGGTTCATACCTGCCTGAGACACATATCAGAGAGCTCCATCATATCTGAATTCATATAGTTCAGGTAAGTATGTTTCCAGCTATTTACACTCACAAGCACTATGCCTGTGTCATATGTGTATCTGTGGTGCAAAGATTTGACTGCATGCATAATGTGGCAAATCCTGGCACCTGACAGGCAACTGGGCATGATTCTTTCATTGCACAGCTTTCTGAGCAGTGTATTAGTGTGTCTCACTATACAGTCACTTATGAGTAGGATATTGGAATTTGTGAAGATTTGCCTTATGGGCTTTTGAATTGAAACAATGTGACTCTTAGATGCTGGGTGCTGCCTCTGTTGTGTGCTTGTGAGGTTACTGAGGCACTTGTTTCATAGGTTACATTTAGGAGGCCTTTGTGGTTTAGGTAGGCTACTTTTAATTTAATAGCCTCAGCATATGTAGGTCTATTTGCTTGGTCTGAGCTGTGTATGATTGGTTTAGTGTAGTTTTGTGTGGTACTGAACATGCATGTTGTTTGTCATAAGTTTGTCTGTGAGCTTTGCCTCTAGTAACATTGTATAATTACATTTCTCCCACAGTGTGTCAATTTAATAAACAAGGGACAATTCTGTATTATCTCAGGATGCCCATTTCAACCAATTTGGCTACAGAGATGATTGGAGAGTACAAATCCATAGCTACAGATGCTTACAAACTTGGGCTGAAGGGAGCAGTAGTACCTACAAGGTTTAGAGTTGATTACTAGAGGTATTATGTCTGGTAGTGGAAATAGTGCTGGTCTCAACACAGCTGCACACAGCTGGGAATCAATGGTCCTTTGCTCCTCCTCTCTGCAGAAACAAAGGAGTTGCCCTTTTCCCAAACTGCTTCCTGAGAAGAAGTAGTAACACAGATATTTATGGGTTCTGTATACTTCCTATTGTTTTCTCATAGTAGATACCCTGGATAGAACCTACAGCAGTCGGACACAACAGAACGCTGAGCTGCACAAAGAGCTTGAAGAGGTTCTCACCAAATCCTGAACTAGATCACTCAGTGAAGTTCCATACACACTGCCCTATCAGTGACCAGCAGAAACCAATGTCCCTTTGCTTTTTCTCTCACCAGAACCGAAGTGGCTGCTTTCTTAGCCTTTTTTGTCAGGTAACCAGTACTCCTTCTTAACCTAGTACATATTTCTATCACTCGCTTTTTCCTGAACTCCTTTCTTTTGACAACTTCATGGACTTTGGTTTCCACCCACAGCTTTCCTTGTTTACCTTATTCCCACAGCAGAGTTAACTAAATGTGTACATGTCATTGTACATTCAAGAGCTACTGCATACAGATATTATTTGCAGGAGAAATGCACATACCTCCAATTCTTTTTTGATTAAAAGAGGATTACATATCCCTTTATGTATACCCCCTGTGTGTTTTGTTAGGGCCTTCCTGGTTCTGTATTGCAATGTGAGTACTCTAAAAGACTTTTGCGTTGTTGCTTCATCTTATGTGAACACATTGTATTTACACTTGAGAATGCATATGCAAGCCTTATTATTAAATTGAATGCTTCAGAACAAAGCTTGATTTTCCTCTTATGCTACACCAAGACAGAATCAAGAAAGATTACCTATTGCTAGTGGAGTATGGCTTTTTGGCCTGAGTCCATTACTAACACCAGTGTCTAACTGGACACTAATGAGCCCATTATGTGAAATTTTATTTTTTGGAGAGAGGAAAATTTGCACTGTCCAATTTTGATTTTTACATGCATTTTCATATTTTCATGGCCTTTTTGATTAAATTATATATGCATATCTTATGAGATTTCTACTTTATAAAAGGCAACAATGGTCCATTTAAATATTTTCTCAAAATAAATAAAAATAATGTAACAAATCCTAATAAAATAAATAAACAATATAACAGACAGACATAGAGGTTCCCTATTACATTCTCAAAGACGCACTTAGCCGAATATGTAAATGCCGACACGTCTTCATCGAACCGGGTAAGCATCAACCATCCTGAAGCGCGAAATCCGAAACATCAAATCGTCATGGTTGGCCCTTCCGTGGTATAGCTTCGTAAGGTAAGTGTGCGATAGTTACGGACCTTAGGGTTAGTGTGCGGGTTAAGGTAAGTGCATTAATGGTAATATATGTGAGATTTAGTGTAGGGTTAGATGTAGGGTTTTATTACGTGTATGTGTGTAAATTATTTAGTTTGTTTGGGTATAGCTTGTTAAGGTAATTGTGAGATAGTTACGGACCTTAGGGTTAGGGTGCGGGTTAACGTAAGTGCATAGATGGTGGTATATGCAAGATGTAGTGTAGGGTTAGAAGTAGAGTTTAGTTTAGGGTTAAAAGTAAGGTTTTGATTAGTGTATGTATGTGTTTATTTAGTTTGTTTGGGTAGGTAGTATGTGGTGAGCGGTAGGGTGAGACAACTATGATGGTTTGAGCTTTTGAATTTCGCGGTTTAGGGCGTTTGGTGTATTCGCGGTTCGAGGAATATGTGTCAGCGTTTATGTATTTGGTTAATAGGGCATTTGAGCTTTCAATATAGACCTGACATCGATTGATAACCCCAATACAAAGAAAAAAGTGGAAAATAAAACCCTTTGATATTGAACAAGACAAAATTACTAAAAAAAGCAACTTAACTTTAGAAAATTAATGACAGTAAGACATACAAGGCTTAACTAGTAAGGCTACCCAATGCATACAACGATTTAAATAAACATTAGATATGAATCAGGACTAATGCTGACACAGGAAGGAGAAGACTTACATTTGGAAGATTCATGACAAAACTGACAACACTGAAAAGTCAACATTTAGAACGCCAAAAAGAATGAACAAAAAACAAGAGTAATGCCCTGCAATAAATACCAGTTATTTCTCTGTGCTAAGGAAAGGGATCACTGAAAACTAAGACAGAATTTGATGTAAAACGTGATGAAGTGGCAGTGATAATAATGTGTGATAAAATAGTATAACAAAAGTCGTACAAGTTTGTGAGGACAGGGACACAAGATAACAGAAATGACATGAAGATGAAAATGGCACTGCTGCAGGAGCTGGCACACTAGTATCATGTATCAGACTTACTGCCACTTGCTCTAAATAGCAAGTGTTTTCACTCTAACTAGTCTAGGGTTGCCACCTTTTCAAATGGCCAAAGTGGGACATTTTTGGTACAAACATCAGATTTTACAGGCCGACACATACCCATGGTCAGTACAAAGGATAGAACTTAAATTTTTTGCCTAAATAAAAGCTTATTCTTGTAGCATTTTAGTTGCTTATTCTGTTTCTTATAACATTTAGGGATTTTAGATACAGACTAACTGTTTCATGCAACTATTACATAAAATATAGGAAATAATTCTGTCCTAAAATCTCAGGACATTTGCCATTTTTTAAATTTTTTGTCAGGACACAACTGGCCAAAGAGGGACTGTCCCTCGTAAAGTGGGACAGGTGGTAAGCCTAAACTAGCCATATCCTACTTAATTACCTAACCCTCCCATTACCCAACCCTACTGAACTATATAGCCATACTGGAGCCTTACATCTAACCCTAAAACTCCCACTGGGTCCCTAACCTTAAATGTAGTACCCCCTTTCATCTCACTAAGCATGTATTTCCAAATCCCCAAAACTGTACCCACGGTTTTCTAAACCTAAAGTATATGGTCACTTCCTAAAACAAAGATTATACTCCCTCTCCCAAATTCTTAACCTCCATCTCACTTCCTAACAATCAACTCTCCTCAGAACTCCCAAAACCAAAAACTCCTCTACTGCTCCCTTAACCTATAGTCCCATATTGCTCCCTAACACTGAACTCTCCTACCTTTCTCTATTCCCTAAAAATTCCTGCAGTTCAAAAATCTAAAGCTCTCTCTCTCTCTCCTGATTGCTGTCTGAAACCTTAATCTACACTCCCACCCCCTTCTACTTCCACCCCTGTCTGCTGCAAACCTTCCTCAAACTCTGCTGCTGTGTTTGGTTGAGATGTTGCAGCTCTACTCTCTGCAGGGCTGACAAACATTGTACGGACATGTAGTCGAGTTTGGACATGAGGCAATCTGTGCGAGCTACAACATGCTCAAGTCCCAGGCTTTAATACAGTGGTCTTCGAATGCCTGGGACTTGGGTGCTTGTAGTAAACCAAAAACTATGAAACAAAAGTGTTATAAGACAAATTATTTTACAACACAGCATCCTGTTGCAACCCATTAGCACAGTTCATGCTGGCTGTAGAAGTCAGACTTTGTGCTTTAAAACATACTTAAACAATAAAACAAGTGTTAAGAAACAAAGCCAAGCCAAATTGGACAAAAAGCATTTAAGTGCACACACACACACACACACACACACACACACACACACACACACACACACACACACACACACACACACACACACACACATGCCAGGCATAATGAAAAAAATCAAAAGGTATTAGAAGCACTTTCATCTTCCATGTATGGGACTTTTTCAGAGTGTAGTTCAGTTCTTAATCCACCAGTTGTAAAACAGTTATATCACATGACACCTACTTCTAACACTAAAACTCCCACCTAGTTTTTAACATTCTTCTATCTCTACCAAATAAAAAAAAATCATATGGAAAACACTTAAATTACATGCATAGACTTATTTTTTAAGGAGAATGATACCATTCTTTCAGTAGAAGTGCAATAAAAGGATGGCCTGTCTAAAATGAACCTACAATTACTATCCATGCACTATATAAGCCTTTTCTCCCTAAATATGCGACTATTTTTAGATTTACTGCCTTCTATGTATAACATCTGGTTTATTCTCCCAAATTGTCACGAACTACTGAAAACAATTCCAGGTCACAGCAATCAACGATTTGTCAGCTGCAGAAATTATGTAACTGAGTTAAACAACCTGAAGGAGTCTCTTGATAAGCAAAATCTAGTCCTAGGTCTCCATCTAGTGGTTGCTTTTTACCAATACAGGCTTCTGTTTCTTTTACTGTTCTTTTTATTTCATTGTTAAAGCTCTGTGGGTTGCATATAAACAGATAAGGAATCTGGGGAGTTTGCTAACAGGGCCATGCCACCTTGACATAATGTTAAGACAGAAAGCACTGAAGAAATAAGAGTTACAAAATGGGAAAACAAGCACATACACACACACTCATATATGAACATGCACACATATACAGTTGGCTGCAAAGCCTTCATTAGCACAAGTTAAAATGTTTGGATTCCTAGAGGCAGCTATAACTAGCAGCTGTGCAGACGTTCAAAAGAACAAGCATAAAAATATTGCATAAAATCAGAATTAAAGCAGGAATGAAGTAGCAACATTGTTCTTCTTTTTATAAAATCTTTGACGAGGACAGTAATGTCTGCACCAGTGACATGAGCATTATTTAGACGATTAAGAACACTGTCATGTAAAAGTCCTTTTCCATCCACAGCTGTGTCCATGTATACTGTTTTGTAGAAGGATACAGAATTTATCAACACATTCTGGACTTTCAAAAGGATAGAACTGTTTTTCAACATTTTAGCAACGGCTAATAAAACTGGAAATGTGTATAATGACAGAGTACTGACTTTTAGTAACATATTTCAGTAGCTGTTTGAGATGCTAGGGCCACCTTGGTGATAGGTATATGTGCAGACTGTTTGTAAGTTACTGTAATGAGGAAACAGCAATGTGGCAAATTAAAAGTATATATAACTGGTTTAAAATAAAGCAGACACACATTTTTAGAAATCTAGCTGAAGGCCACTTTAATATTCAGCACCAAAATCATATAAGGGGAAAGGCAGTTTGAGAAGATAATTTCAATAAACTGTTGTGAAGTGGAATTTTTAAGGTAAGGGATATGAATGGCCACTGCAATGGAACTAGAGTACACTAGCAGCAACAATTTTCTCTTAATGTAAATTATTACTGCCATCTTCATCCTTAGTGCATTCATCTACAGACCAAACCTATACAGGGCTTTATTTTTACTTTAATCTTTATTTAGTAATGTTCTCTTGGGACAGCTTCTGTGCTTGAAGTGGGCAGTAGTTAATGACTGTTGCAAACAGCATGCTTTCTATAACAGTATATAATAAAAAACAAGAGAATTCAGAGTAGCAATGATTCCTTATGAAATAATCCTTGACATTCTACCAGGCTAACTATAAGATAGGTATGTAGTAATTGACTTAACATAGTCCTTAAACCTGATGCCAGATATAGTGATTCAGGAGTGGCACATTGCATATCATGAAACAGCATAGTGGATCTCCACTGAAAATGGCCATTTCAGTTCCCAACGAAACTGGCAAACAAAAGCAAATAAATAAGCATGATGAGCAATGATGTGCATAATGGGACCAGTTCAGCAACATCAGTAGCTTGAATGCTGTAATAGGGAAATAGAGTGGTTAGGATCATATGCAAATTCATGTATAATTTTATAAAGATGAGCAATGTTATGGATATCAGAGTAATTGTGAGTGAAAACAAGGGTTGATAACATAGCAGTGCCATTCAGAAATGTATAAAAATAGCCCGACAAATCAGTTCTGTCCTCAAATTTTAATACTGTCATTTTTCGATAACCAATTGAAGGTGCTAAGAGCAGCATCCGTATTAGATAAACAGCATTTGTTACAGGCTATTCTTGCTGACAGTGTCTATAACACTGCACATTGTAATTCTCTGCTTTAAAACTTCAGCTTGGCAAGCTAAGAACTTGGTTATATTCAACTGGACGTATAAGAGAATTTAAGTACCTTTTTATGCACTTTTTCTTTTAAAAAATACAGTATTTAAATTTATTTAAACTGTGTATGAAGGAGTGTTGAAGGAATTTTTAACTGGTTATTCTGCTCTTCAGTAACTTGAACTAAAAGCTAGTGTTGGCTGAATTTTGTTATTTGCTAGTAATTACAGGTGTGGGGGTAGCCACATTCATTGATTTCCTGTCCTTGCATATTTAAACTGGTGCATGTGAAATAATTCCTGCTTTAAAACTTCAGCTTGGCAAGCTAAGAACTTGGTTATATTCAACTGGACGTATAAGAGAATTTAAGTACCTTTTTATGCACTTTTCTTTTTAAAAATACAGTATTTAAATTGATTTAAACTGTGTATGAAGGAGTGTTGAAGGAATTTTTAACTGGTTATTCTGCTCTTCAGTTATTCCCACCCACCCGCCTTGTTTTTGTTTTGGTGTTAATCTTAGTGGCATTGAAACTGCCCGCCCCTCAGCCTGCCTCTGGGCCCATCTCATTTGCTCACTCAACTGAGTGCAGTGAGATCATATTCTGATTTCAGGCACTCCTACTGTGTACAAAGAGAGCATCTGGGAAATAGAAAAAAAATTAAGCTTATTTCCTGCCTTTCTTGTTAAGTGGTACAGACTATTTGTAGGCTTCTGAGCCCCCAAGCCCTTCTGTGTTTGAGGGAAGCCTTCTAGCTTGTTTTTTTTTTTCCTTGTAACTAGCCAGTTTTCTAGTTTCAGCACTCAAATCTGTTTCTTTGATCTCAGCACTTGTTCAGAAAAAAAAAAAAAAAAAAAAAAAAAAAATATTTCATCTGCTTTTACTGTACTTGTGTTTTTACCTACTTCTTTTTACTTTTGCATCATCTTAAAATACTCAATTGTATTTATTACTGCTTGGTGTAACTCATTCTAAGCCTTTTGGTTTAAACACTTGGGCTTCGGACCAGTTAGTTGTTTTGCACTGAGAGGTTTGTGGTCTGCACTGTTGTGGCAGAACAGGTAGCTTACATCCTTCTAGGTTGAGAACTGCTGATTGAGGGCTCAGTGTCTGTTATTCTAAAAGTGTATTAATTCTGGTTTAAGCACTTGGGCTTTCAAGCCAGTTATTTTACATTAAGAGGGTTCGTGGTCTGCACTCTTGTGGGAGGAGAGGCTGGACTCTGCCCTTCTGAGCTGGGAATTTCTGGTTAAAGGCTTATAGTGCATGCATATCTGAACTGTTTCTTACTGAAGTTGGTGCGCCTTGTTTGCTGTGGCATAGACTGGATTCGGGCCTGCTGGATCTAGCTTTGTTTGTGTAACTTGAGCACTAATCCAGACATTCTCTAAAGTATTCAATGGTATTTATTACTGCTTGGTTGTAACTTGATTAAAGTGTAGCTATCATTCAAGTCTTTTGGATTAAGCACTTGGGCTTCAGACCAGTTGTTTTACATTAGAAAGGTTTGTGGCAAGCACTGTGGTGGCAGGACAGGTAGCTTTCATCCTTCTAAGTTGGGAACTGCTGATTGAGAGCCCAGTGTCCAAGTGTATTAGTTCTGGTTTAGGCACTTGGGCTTCAGGCCAGTTATTTTACATTAAGAAGGTTCGTGGACTGCACTCTTGTGGGAGAAGAGGCTGGACTCTGCCCTTCTGAGCTGGGAATTTTCTGGTTAAAGGTTTATAGTGCCTGAATATTTGAACTGTATCTTACTGAAATTGGTTCACCTTGTTTGCTCTAGCATAGACTAGATCCAGGCCTACTGAATCTAGCTTTGTTTATATACTTGTTGTTTGTTTGCTTGTTATTTCCCTGGAAGCTAATTCACCTAATACGCAACTTCTCAGCGCTTCTATGGATCACTAGTGATATCTGCATTGCTTACTGTACTTATTTCCTTGTTTCACTTGAAAGAAAGTTACTGTTTGTCGTTTTTGCATTTAGTTACTTGTATCACATTGCACTCAAGTTACCTGGCACTTGCTCACTAAAGCAATTATATAAGTCAGCACTAAAAATTAAAAGCACTACACCCTCACTCCCCACTGGCCCTTGTTTTCAATTAAGGATTTCCCAATATTATTCTAGCATGTCCAAAGGTCAGTTGTCAATCTCCTCTCCGGTCCAGCTGGTGAATCTGGGAATCTTGAGGCAATGTTATAACTGCCTCATGTACACAGACAACCCTCTCCTCCTCCCACATAACACAAATACTTGCGAGAGATGCAGCTATTTAGCCAAACTGGAGGCTGAGCTCTCTCAACTCAGGACTGGCAAGACCAGACAGGAGGAGAAGGCAACTACACACACCACAAAACCAGCCTCACATAATGCTACCACTCCACTGAATCAAACACATAAACACACAAAGACATACTCAGAGGCTCTGAGTAAAAATTTACCTAAACAGCAGAGGCCTCCAAAGCAGACACCCAAACAACTGCTACCTCAAGACACCCCACAAGCAACACATAAACCACAAAAGCAGTGTGCAAAGCAGTCACAGCCCTTAAGGCCAAATACAACACCAAACATACTTGTCATAGGTGACTCCATAGTCAGACACACTGACGTCCCACTCACCAGGCTGAACAAGGAGAGGGTCACAGTAAGCTGCCTATCGGGCGCTAGAATCCGCCACATAACACAAGCACTCGGGACACTCCACAGCAAGTACAAATATGACACAGTCATTGTCCATGCTGGTGTGAACGACCTGAGACGTACCTCCCTGGACTGCATGAAAAGAGACATAGAGGAGCTCTCTGATTATGTAGCCCAGGCAGGTATGACCCTAACCCTGAGCAGTATCCTTCCTTCACCAAGAATGATGCCACAATATAGAGACAAGATGATCAGCTTTAACAATTGGCTTAGTGTCTGGTGTCATTCAAAGGGGATCCAGTGTCTGTCTGCCTGGGATGACATGCTTGACAAGCCACGCTGCTTCAAGGGACGGCTTGCACCTGTCACCCTGGGATTCCGGATATTGGCTAAGGCTCTTGCCACCCCCATAGTGCCTTTATAAGGCAAGGCTCAAATTCTAAACCTACCACCCTAGAAAACAAAAATGGGAAGAAATTGAGGGTAATGCTGCTCAATGCCAGAAGTCTAAATCTCAAAATGCACGCACTCGAGGCCCTTCTCAGTATGGAGAACATCGATGTCTGTGCTGTAACTGAAACCTGGTTCAAGGCTCCTGAGAGCACCCGGCACTATTAGGTTTTACCTCATATCATGCGTTCCGGCCCCAAAACCCGGACCACTCCACAAAAGGAGGGTGTATCCATATTCATAAAGGATACTCACACCTCCAGGTTGGTGGCAACGCATGAAGCTTGAAACCATCCAGGTGCAACTAACAATAGGCAAAAGTGCTTTACAAATTGTAGCATGCTACAGGCCACCCTCTCAAACTCAGGAACCCCACACAGCCTTCCTGAAGACACTGGAGGGTATAAATGTATCTCCAAACACCATCATATTGGGTGACTTCAACTACCCGAATATAGACTGGGAACATTACTCAAGCCCTAACTTTCTAGCCCAACGGTTCCTGGAGTTCATAAATTCAAATGCCATGGAACAGCTAGTCACTGTTCCCACGAGAGGAGAAAATATACTAGATCTCATTGTCACAAACATGGGGACAAAATGCTCCACACGAAGTATATCCCTCATTGGTGAGATCTGATCATAAACTAATCTCACTGGAAATCCACATCCCGCCCCACCCCAAACAAAAAGACCATAGTGAAGAACTTCTCTAAAGCAAACTTCACACTACTCAAGACTGGTGTGGTATCCTTCAAGGCCCCTGAGTCAGAGGAAACCACAACCCAAGCTGCGGAAGCCCTTACAAATGCCTTCTATGAACACCTCCAGGACTGCATGGATCAGGCAATCCCAAATAAAACCAAGACTCTTTCCACAAAGGGCAAACGTCCAGTCTGGTGGACCCCAGCCATTAACAAACTTTACAATAAGAGGAGAAAGCTATTACATGATAGAACAAAATCCATAAAAGGGAAGTCACCCCTGATCATTATTAGTAAAAAAATACGAGCACTCATAAAATCAACTAAGGCCAATTTTGAGAGAAAAATTGCCATGGATTCAAAGGACAATCATAAGGCCTTTTTCAGCTATGTTAAGAACCTGGGTGGAAACTCACAGATATGCTCAGAATTAGTCCAAAATGATACAAAATCACTGAACCCACAGACATTGCCAACATACTGGCAGACAGGTTCAGTGCAAACTTCACCCCTCTCCCCTAAAGGAGAGATAACTATCCCAGCCGAGTGTAGCCTCCCGGACATCTCAAATGCGCAGGTGAAAGCTGCTCTCTCTAAAGCTAAAAACACAGCATCAATGGGACGGATGGTGTCCCCGGCTGTGTGCTACGAGCTAAATGAGGAATTAAACCCGCACATAAGGCAGCTGTTTAATCTCAGCCTTACCACAGGATACGTGCCCAAGGAGTGGCGTACGGCAACTGTGGTCCCACTCCACAAAGGTGGCACCTCTACGGACCCTGGTAATTACCGCCCCATAAGCTAAACAAGTCTAGTCTGCAAAGCTATGGAGAGGATCATAATGGAGCTCATAAACAAAGATATAGGGGACTTGCAGACATTGGACCCGACCCAGTTTGGCTTTGTCAAGGGAAGATCATGCCTTTTGAACTTGGTCGACTTCTTCGAAATAGTCACCAAGGCCATTGATGAGGGAAAGGCAGTCCATACAGCCTACCTTGACCTTGCAAAGGCTTTTGACACAATACCCCACTCGGGTATTGTAGAAAAACTTACCAGCTTAAATGTAAACCCATATGTCACAAGATGGGTTGCAAACTGGCTTAAGGACAGAACCCACAGGGTTAGAGTTGCTGGCGCTGTGTCAGACTCCAAGCCGGTCACAAGTGGTGTCCCACAGGGCTCGGTCCTTGGCCCCTATTGTTTGGCATCTACTTCTCAGAAGTACAGGCCAACATGGGAGGACTTTGGCTGACAAAGTTTGCAGATGACTGCAAACTGGGCGCCATAGTGGAAAGTGCATCGGACACTGATATCCTTCAGAAGGGACTCACGGAAACAGATAGCTGGTGCCAGAGCCATGGCCTGAAGTTAAACGCCAAAAATGTATAGTCATACCCTTCGGGAAAAACAAGGTAACCCCAAGCTACCATATAGGTGGCAATCCACTAAGCACAGAAGAGGTTATCAGGGACCTGGGGACCCAGGTTGACAGTGGCCTTTCTTTTGACACTCACATTGCTAAAGTGGTTAGAAAGACCTTCTACATTGCCCACCTGATCATGAAGGGATTCACATCCAGATCTAGTGAGGTCATTGTTCCCCTGTACTCTTCACTTATCAGACCAATGATCGAGTACAATGCCCCATTCGGGATGTATCTCACCCGACATCTGCAGCAATTGGAGAGACCCCAAAAGTTCCTCACCAAAAGGATAAAGGGACTCCAAAATCTGTCATATGCTGCCAGATTGAAGAAACTCCAGCTCTATTCAGTCGCATACCGTCTGCTCAGAGGTGACATGTGCCTGACATACAAGGCCATGTCCAACCCGGAATTAATGGACATGCTCCACCTCAAAAATCCAAATCCACCAAAACCACTAGAGCAAGCGACTTAAACCTTAGCACGGATATAAATAGGACGTGCTGGAGGGATAGATTTATCACTCAGAGACTCCCTATGCTGTGGAATAAAATCCCGGTCCATGTGAGGCAGAGCACCTCGCTGACTCTGTTCAAGAGAAATCTAGACCTGTGGATGGGAGATCGTAGGTTTACCCCGGGAATCATCTCTGGGTCACTGCTGGACAGAGGCACAACAAACTAATGGGCACAGTATTTTTTCATATAAGGGGTGGCGTAAGCCACAATAATTTGGGCCAGGCTTATAAATGCCTTAGGGCAGATAGCCTAGTATAAACCTATGAACCTATGAACCTATGAACCTATCACAGATGGGTCCATCCACTGTTGACATGAAATCTCCTTCACAAAGCATCTTACAGAAGGTTGTAGACATGTACTGATCTCCCATGGAATTACATTGGATACATGGAATACATATCCTTGTGGACATTAAGGTATGTGTAATATTGAACACCCTTAGTATGGGGAGCTTCCTGTGGCCACCAGGGTACATGGTTGGTGGTTAGACCCAGCAGAGTCATATAGCTATGTGGCCTTGACCAACAGGCAGCAGTGGCTGATCCAGCTGTAATGTCATGGAGGTGACTCTTCACTCTGTCCTTCATTGTGACTTTCTCCTATATCTCATTTGGGATGGCCCTTTTATGTCAGCACCTTCCTTGCCGATCTTTGTCTGTATTCCATGTTTACATGTTTGCCACTTGTTATTCACATTGCCCTCTTATCTTCTTTCATTCTACCCTTCTTTTTTAAATATAAAAAGGGGCACCTGTTCTAAAAGAATTACACTCCTTTCCCCACTCATGTCACTTTTCCTTCCCATTGCACTTCTGTGTATTTTTCTGCTTGCTCTCCTGTTCTGACTGTCCTTTCTTTCCACTTCTATCTCATTTATACTACAGACATAGTAAGTACTTTGTCTGAAGACTATGTGTGAGCTTTCAGCTGAGCTCTTGTTGTACTCAAGCCATGCTTCAATGGGTGTGTGAATGAGCATTATAGCCAGTATATTGCATGCCTGCTAGCTGTTCCAGGTCATGTGAGCTATCATTTTCATGGTTTATATCTCTGCATGACACCTACTGAGTTCATGAGGGAACAGCTGACTTTATACAGCACTAGTCCCAACAAGGGTGCATTAAGTTGCTCGTTATGAATACCTTGCACTGACTGGGTCATATTACACAGTTTTGATCATGCTACTTTTTGCAGCATAGCTGTGTTAACGTTTTTTCTGAATTCTGACTTTAGTATTAACTGTCTTCTAAGCCTTAGGCATTTGTATTCCCTGAAGTATTATGCTTATTTGTTGATTATGGCCAAGATAATTCACCTTTCAAGTTGTAGACATGAATACTGTCAAGAGTATCCTGACTTATCTAAATCAGAATCACATGACAAACTGAGATATGATTCAGCGACAGTACAGACATTTTACTAAATGAACACGTTTGTTTGTGAATACTGTAAAACAGCATATTTGCTACTACCCCACCACCATTCCATTTTTGGCCAGCTGCCTTGCTACTTGCACCCTGAGTAAGTCCTTTCTCTCCATCCTCAGGTTTGTACCCTGGTTCTCCTTTCAGTCACAGTGAGGCTGAATTATGCGTGACTTCATTTCATTCAAATTATAAGTCTGTATGCAAGCCAGCATGCTAACTGGAGAGTTCAGCTTCTGTATGGAAGCTAACAATTAAATATATATATTAATATGGCAAAATAAACATAACCCTTTTCAAAAACTGGACACGAACAGTACTAATATGATATAGTTCATCTTTAAAGTCCAATTAGTGCACATTTTATTTTTCCAACTGAGTATTTCCCATGGCCACAAATTTGTATGCAGTGAGAATGGAAAGATAAAATCTGATTTGTGATCTAAGTCAAGAGAGAGAAGTGTTAAAACAAAATGCTCTATTAAACAGCAATGCAATTCTAATAATACATTCAAATAAGATGTGTACATCAATTACTTTTTGTCCTGTGAAGCAGTTTATCATCTCTCTTTCAGCTACCTTTGGACTTTTTATGTTAATCTGATCTCTATTAAGCTGTTCTTATTTTCTCTTTTGAAACTGAATTTGTAACATCTTACATAAGGTATCGTTTTCCATCAAATACATATGGTTACTCCAAGCCCTCTGGAAACTATTACAATCTATATCTAATCTCTTTGGAATACTTGTCTTGTGGATCAGTACTAAATTATTTCATAAAGAATTTAAAAGATGCGTCACCTATTATTAAAATAAAATATATCTCCAAATGCAAGCACGGCACATTTAATATATACCAGATGGATCCAACAAGAACAGATTTGCGAATAATTTGCATAATCATGCATCTTAGCTTTCTCATTGCTACCTTGATAGATGACCTTTGATTCCGACATGATACCATAAATTAACATGTTATAGCAAGGGGCATCTGCACTGCTGGCACAGATTAATATGTAATGGTTAAGGTTGTATGCAAAGGACACCTGGCCTAAATATTATACTACATATGCACACTGTTGCCCCAGGTTATGACCAAGACCTGTCATGCCCAAATAAGTTTACATTCAACAGCTGCACAGCAAAGTTTTAACTACTAGCTTTCCAGGATGTCACCCTCCTTGCTCTCATTCCAGTTTCTTTCAGCTTTATGTTAACAGCAACTGAATCTTGTCTAGTTTTGTACTCAGAACCCCCCCCCCCACACACGCACACACACACACAGTGTTTGCTAAAGGGTATATATATATATATATATATATAATTAATGTGATATTTGCTTATACTATATTGTTAAACACATCGCTCTGAGTGACTAACTTCCTTATGCATGTATAAAATTCTTCCAATGTCCTCATGTTTGTATAACATTAGATCGTATATCACATTGTACACTATTCTACTTGACCCTTGTAGACGTGTATTTGTTACATTTATGTATTTTTATATTTTTGTTCTACTGGAGCTTTTCTTCCTGGGCCTCCACTGAAAAAGGGTATGTGTCCAGTCAGACTTTCCCGGTAAACCAATGGAAAATAAAATAAATAAATAAATAATGATACTTTACCAAGTGTTGTTAGCGGTTCCCCTGCCTTATCAACAACTCTCTGTCTCTCTCGTCAACTAGGCCAATATAGCACAACAAGAATACAGTTAGTATTCACTCTTAAAATAAGCCAACTATAATAAAACTGGTAGCTAGGGCTAAAATAATCACAGTTTGAAAGACAGATTCCAATATTTAGTACATCACCAGTTCTGTACACATACCTTATATTTAGTACTCACCAGTTCTGTACACATACCTTATATTTAGTACATCACCAGTTCTGTACACATACCTTATATTTAGTACATCACCAGTTCTGTACACATACCTTATATTTAGTACATCACCAGTTCTGTACACATACCTTATATTTAGTACATCACCAGTTCTGTACACATACCTTATATTTAGTACATCAACAGTTCTGTACACATACCTTATATTTAGTACATCACCAGTTCTGTACACATACCTTATATTTAGTACATCACCAGTTCTGTACACATACCTTATATTTAGTACATCACCAGTTCTGTACACATACCTTATATTTAGTACATCACCAGTTCTGTACACATAACTTATATTTAGTACATCACCAGTTCTGTACACATACCTTATATTTAGTACATCAACAGTTCTGTACACATACCTTATATTTAGTACATCACCAGTTCTTTACACATACCTTATATTTAGTACATCACCAGTTCTGTACACATACCTTATACTAAGAAATAAATGATGAGCTACTAGCTTTTGAAGACAAATAATAAAATGGCGAGCAAAAGACTCATGGAATATTAACAGATGTTCTGTGGTAGTACTTGATTGCCTTAATGTTTCTTATCTTATCTTTGTGTACATTTGAATTTTGCACTTTACTATATTTGAAACACTTAACCACAAGACCATGGTATTCACTGGATCTAGTTGTTTCCTTTTTACCTATACAAACTGTTATAGGACCATAGGGCCATAGGATCATGGGAGGTTATTACTCTATCAACCCAGAGGTCATTTCAAGCCTAGCTGTTTCATCCCAATGTAATACCATAGATACTCTAGTCAATACCCAGGACTGTATTTATTAATGACTGTCCATGTCCAGGAGGATTGTGTGTGCTATCCCCAGTAAAAATGTATGATGCCTCATCCACTCATCCAAGTTCCTTTTCAACAGTGTCATAGAGGTGCTCTGCTTCACATTATTTAGCAGCCTATTCCAAAGACAAGGCAGTTGCTGGGAGACAAGTCTGTCTCTCTAGCATGTGCTATTCTAGTCCCAGGCCATATTTAGGTCTCTGGAATGAGTAGCTCTAGTCCTGTTTGATTTACAGATGTGCAACAAATTCGTTAGGTTTGGGTCGGAGATTGATCTGATTTATAATGCCCATCAATTCCCTTTCACCCATATCTAGTGTTACTTTACTTTACTTTGTCTGCAGTCATGCCCCAGTGTGTAAATGACAGTCACACTTTGTTACCAATTTCTTCAGCTGAAGTTATTCTCCATCTATCAACCAGATTCTCGTGTCCTCAGAAAAAAAAAAATGATCCCTTATCATAGATCAAAGTCAAAGTAAACTTTATTGCCATTTAGACCCACACCCCAGTACAGACTAAACAAAATGTTGTTGCTTCGAGCTCTATGTGCAGAAAATACATTAAAAAATAAATAAATAAACACCAAAAGAAGAAAAGTCACAGGCCACAGAGACTCAGACAGAAAGTACAAAAAATATGAAAACAATGTATACCAAACAATGCCGAAAACAATACATGAGCATTTTCGTTTAATTGTAAAATTCATCAGATAAAACACAGTGTTTGAACTCCATTAAAATAACAGAAGGTACTAGATCACATGATACTAGGCACTAGGTCAGACGATACTAGGTCACATGATTACTGAGTCTCCAAGCAAAGGAACACATTTAAAGTGATAAAACCACTATGAAAATAATGCAAGTAAAACTGAAGGTAAAACTGTCAGGTTCAAAACAAACTATCTCTCCAAAGCCTTCAGTTTTAATAAGCATGAAATAGAAATAAAATAATTTAGCCCAGGCAGGCTACCTGCATTTAACTGGAGTTGCCAATACAACCCATGTTTCTTCAAAAGTAGCTGTCAAGGGCCATGGCACAAATCAGTTAGCACCCTCTCTATAACAACAAATTTAAACATATGATCAGGAAAACATCTGATGTGTTTTGCTAGAGCCTTACTTCCTTTTTTGCTTTTGATATCATTGTTATGTTCTCACATACTTTCTTTGAAACAGCGTTCAGTCTTGCCTATGTAACAGCATTGACACAAAGCAACATAAACAACACCCCTAGTTGAGCAGCTACAAGTTTCTTTCCAACTGAACTTAAAACCATTTACTACAAACTGATCACAGGGATAATACACTTACACATGGAATAACCCCCCCACACTTAGCCATTCTAAATTGGTGAACACTTTTTTTTCTACTAGTAGTACCAAAATGCTCAATCAGATTCTTAAAATTCTGTCATTTTTTAAAAGTAATGTGGAGTTTATCACTCACCAGTAATATGATCCTCCCATGGAATTCTTGTCTGTAACAGTGCAATGCTATTATATTGTTTTCTGTATGGAATCCCCTATATCTCAAAGCAAGACTTGATTTTTCACTCATAAACAATAATAATATATAGATTAACAACCTGGTTTATGTGAAACAGTGTTCTCATGCAATGTAGTGCAGCCGGTTTCCCCCCATTAAAATGTCATATGCTTACCCAACCTCCATTTCCACTCTCAAATAATGCTATAAATTCTCACAGTAACATCAGATTTCAACTGGCACATCATTTACACAGACTAGAGAGCTGCTAAGCTGTTAAAGGTCTTTTGTTTTGTTTTGTTTTCTTGTCTAGATTTCACAAGCAACAGTTTGGACTCAGAAATAACTTTTAAAGTTTGAATTGCAGTCCTAATATGAGCCATGTATGTTTGCCACTGTACAGAGCTATTGTTATTATTTATTCATGTATCTCAACAAATGGTCATTTTCCAGTTAATACAAAACTTTAATGAATAGCCCAAGAGTCTATTTGACACAGGACTCTTGGACAATATACTTCCTCTTCCGGCTTTTCCTGGTTAGGGGTTGCCACAGCAGAACACCTTGTCCGCTCATAATTGGCAGTGGAGTTTTATGGTGATGAGTTGCCAGCCCAGCACCCAACCTTCCACAGCAGGCACACAGATGCACACACTCACACCTAGGGCCAATTTAGAGTGTCCAATCCACCTGCAGCATGTCTTTGGGATGTGGGAGGAAACCGGAGCACCTGGAGGAAACCCATGTGACCACAGGGAGGACATGCAGACTCCGCACAGAAGACACCCCAGCCGAGGATTGAACCGGTGAACCTCTTGCTGTGAGGCAGCAATGCTAACCACTGCACCACCGTGGCTGCCCAATCTTGGACAATATACTGCAGCTCTTTTTTATTTAACTTTATAACTAGTTTGAAAAGTAAAATAACTTCATATTATAAAGGTAAATCGAGACATTAGTGATTTGTCTTAGTTTTGGCTAAAATATGTAGTTCATTTTCTCATCTAGTTCATAATGTTATAATTGATATTCCTTTTTTTGTAAAACTATTAGTAAGAAACCAATAAAGTTTTTGAAAGACTTTAGGGAGGATTCAGGAAGATACCACAATGTGTTTCCCTCCAAGTACACATCACAATACCTTTCCCTGATACAGCCACTGTCTGAACATGGTGCTCCACAGTCCTCTAACATGAAGATATACAATATCACGAAGTACTGGCCCCATGGTCATGCTGAATGTTAATGAGGCATACAAGGGGAGAGGCATATGCTAACTAGCCATGTGCTCTTTCACCAGAACTGCCTCCAGAAAGGCATGTACACAGCTGAGAGATTCAAGAAATCACTCAGTCATGAGGGAACCGGTACACCACGAAGGAGTACTCTTAAAGTACCATAACTGCACTGATAGCTCAATGAGGATTTGGTTTTGAGGGATATAATACCCACCAGACCCTAATAGATAGTGTAATAATGGCACTTCAGATGGTATTGTGATGGATAAAAAATGAGAGGTCAGATAAGGAAGAAACTGGTGTGTATTTCTGGTGTTTGTACTTTTGTGTGAGTGGGAGAAGGATGAGGGAAGAATGCTACTGCCTACATGAACAGCTGTTTGCTGCTATGACATGCAGATCAGCAATGTTAATGCAATGCAATGATCTGAACATCATTATAGTACATGTGATTCAGAGACATGCAAATTAGCTGATAATGAGGTCTTACCTCTCTGTAGTTAACATGTTTCTTAATTTAGAAATAGGAATATCATGGGAGAAGGGCCTTTTTTAGCATGAATTGTATAGATTGTATTACACATTTTAATGAATCCCCAGTATATAGCTTTTACATAAAGGACTATATAACTTTCTCAAGTTTTTGACATATCTGTTATGAAAATTTATATAAAGAAGATAAATATGGAAATCAAGAAAAGGTACAAATGGAAATGCTTAAATATGCCAAAGTTAGAGGTAGATGAGCCTCAATTACTAACAGCTAGGATAGGAGGAGATGAGATAAAAATGGTGATGTGTAACCAATCTGTAGGAAAGTTCACAGGAATAGATGGCATTCCTGTGGATGTCTGGAAGCTAGGAGGGAAGAAACTGATGAAGATCTTGGCAAGGGTAAAGAAAACCTTAAAATGGAAGAAATCAAAATCATAGGCATGGATGTAAAAGTGTATGAGTATGATTCAGATAAACAAAAAACAGATAATACTCAAATGTGTCCGTAATGAATCTGGATTAATTTATTTATTATCTAATATTCTTTCATAAAGATTGGTCAAGTGCTTTACTTATATTATTTTCTTTTAATACTGAATAAAATGCAATGGTTGTTTGGGACATTTATTTCTCTCTTTTGTAAGAATATCATTAATCATTTAATTTAATTGATTTCTTAGATGTTATAAATCATATGAAGGATATGTTTGGGATTAAAATTATCGGGGAGCATATATGTTTCCTTTATTAAACAGTCAAGCCAATATATTTTATCTGTTTCCTTCTATTTTCATGATGTTATTAATATAGTCCTTTACAGTTCTAACAGGATAATGAAAAAGATCCAGTACTTCAATGTCATGTATTTATCAATATCATTTTAAAGTATTTCAATATATTGTTAATATAATTTGATTTTTGTAGGCACATATATAAGAAAGGGAGAACTTACTACTTGCTAATATATACAGTTATATTGTTGCCCTGAAATGTTATATTCTCTGATAATTTGATTTTTTTTATTTCTGCATAATTTAATATGCATATCTTTCCAAATCTCCTTATATGAATGATCCATTTAGTTAACAATTAAACAAATTACTGAACAGGAAAATAAGAGTCAATATCAGAAAACCTACTCCCTTATTTAGCCAGTGTCTTCTGTGATTTTTTTATAGAAATACTGAAATTATTAGAGTACAGCAGGTAAATTAATAGTGTATTAATTTGAGTTATACATTGCTTTACGTTTGGTATGGGATTTGAGTTCAATACCAATATCTACATCTATCTAAATGTATGTATGTGTGTGTGTGTGTGTGTGTGTGTGTGTGTGTGTGTGTGTGTGTGTGTGTGTGTGTGTATGTGTGTATGTATATATATATATATATATATATATATATATATATATATATATATATATATATATATATGGGTCTACTTTCTTTGATCGAAATACCATTATTTTGAACAAAGAAAGTTCAACCCTACTTTCACGAATTCCAGTTCAGCGAACCAGCAATCTAAATTAAGCAGAACACTACAGTGGGGATAAGCAAATATACCTGTCTCCCCACTGTAGTGCGATCTCAGAGTTATTATATTTAATGTTGTGGGGGTGCAGAGGGTGCAGGGGGACTTGCTCCCCTGCAAAACAGAGTTTAAATTGTTGTTTTTTATTTTAATTGCCAGTTCGCTGAACTAGAATTCGCGAAAGAGCACTTTCATTGAAGTGCACTTTGGCGAAAGTAAGGTTGTACTTTCTTTGTTCAAAATAATGGTATTTCAATCAAAGAAAGTAGACCCATGTGTATATATATATATATATATATATATATATATATATATATATATATATATATATATACACACACACACACACACACACACATATATATATATATATATATATATATATATATATATATATATATATTGTGATGCCCGTGCACTGGCCCAGCAATCAAGAAGCCTCAATCCTCACCACTAACACAACAGTGAGGGGCGTCCATATAGGGAAAGGATAATAAATAGACACACAGTAAAGTACAATTTCCCTTAAGAGCACACACAGATCACAGTCAGTCTGGGGATGGCTTCTCCCTTTCTCTCCAGGTCCCCAATAAGACTCCCCACTGGTAAGCTAAAACCACCAGCACCCTTACTGTCCAACCAGTGCTTTGTGTCCCTGCACAAGTAGCTGACACACACACACTTTGAGATAAGAGTTATATATAACCACCAGACACTCCTGGGGAAAGCTGGCACATGTTCTTCAGCTGTGCCCCTTTTCTGCCCAGTCTATATGGTAGAAATCACTGCCACCACCCAACTAATATTTATCAGGCTACTCAAAGGCCCTTAAAAGGGTGTCCAATTATTACTGTGCAATATTATTATCCAAATGGTAAGTGTGACCTAACAGTCAAGACTTATTTGGAGTGACTTGGTACAGCATCACTATATAATTGCAATGTACTCTTAGAGCTTAAATTATCTTTACACAAAACAGCCACAGTTGAAAGGTTTAAAAATATTTAATAATAAATAATAAAAGCACATGACAGTACTTCTTACTACACAGTGCTAGTCAAGAGTTCAGAGATCACAGAGAAATACTTAAAATAATACAGTAGCAAAAGTTCTGACATCACAGAAAAACACTTTGTCTAATCTCCCTAACTCCTAGCTATTTTTAAGAGAAAACACAGTTCTAAATAACTTAAATATAGAGCAAAGCAGTGCTGGTGATGTTGGATGTTCTCAAGACAAAAATGCTCTGAGCTCTCTGATTTTCTCTCTTTAAATTGATAACACAAAGCTGCTTCACATGATATCATTCTTCACACTTATCTGGTGTTCCCAGGCTAACAGAAACTACATTTATATTCTTTACACCTGGTCAGAATCCAGAACAATAAAGGACATTTATACATGCAAATTCTAGCCATTAACTCTGGTCTTAAAACAATAGGCAGGATGCCTCCCTCTAGACATATCAGCTCCGAATTTTAACATCAAATACAGTCATGAAATGCTTGACTTAGCTTTCTTACAGCAGAGTGCACTGTTGTTACAGTTTTGTAATTCAATATCCAAACCAGTCTTTTCACATTTAAGAGAACAAGCCTGTGGCTTACATTAATATTTACAAATGACAGAATTATCTACAAAATTCTATCTGGCTAGGCTGGCAACTTCCACCTATCTTCACACACACACACACACACACACACAAATATAAATATATATATATATATATATATATATATATATATATATATATATATATATATATATATATATATATATATATATATATATATATATATATATATATATATATACATGTGTGGGTGCTAGTGACCAAGTCAAGTGAGCATTATGTTGAAAGCTGCTTAGATGATTTGGCAACTGATTGATGGGTGTGCAAGATCACACAAATTCAGGGGTCAGAAAATTTGCCCTTACCCAATGTTTATGCGATCTTGGAATTAGTGTATATAATTAACAGAGGATGAGTGTGTGCTCCCCCACACACATGGGTGAAGTAGGGGAGCTTGTCCCTGCAAATTTTTATTTGTTTTTTATAGTTGCATTGTGCATCAGGGCTGTCAACTCGGCACGTAAAAATCTACTGCCAATCATTAGCGGACCGGAGTTCCGCTGTGGCGACCCCTAACCGGGAAAAGCCAAAAGATACAACATAGTTGCATTTTGCTACCACGGCTTTTTCTTTGTGCATGTGTAGTTCTGTGTCAGTTACATTGTTTTCAGCTTTTTGTGGTGGATATTATTGCAGTCAGTGTTGGATATTTTAGATTAAATGTGGTACACATATGCACACACACACACAAATATATACTTTGCTTAAAAAAGATTTTTATAACATATAAATTATCATTGAATGCAAAAGAAGATTTCCTGTAAATGGATAATGGAAAATCAAATTCCAAAAATTAATAAGAATTTGATAATAGATTATTATTGTATAGTGTAGACTAGACTTTATAATCCTGGATCCTGGATTCACTCCCTTGCATTCAACACATTGGACAAGGAGTGCTCTTCAGTACTCGTTTACGTAGCAGGTACAGGTTTTAAGGGAACAGTTTGCTGCCTGAGGCCCAACCCACTTCAGGGGGTGCACCATACACTCACACCTAAGGCCAAGTTAGAGTGTCCAATCCACCTATTGGAATGTGGGAGGAAACTGGAGTACTCAGAGGAAACCCATACGAATGCAGGGAGGACAGGCAGACTCCATACAGAAGGTACTCCAGCCAAGAATCGAGCAGGAGAACCTCTTGCTGTGAGACGACAATGTTAACAGCTACACCACTATGCCGTCCGGACTTTATAACAATGCATAAATATTTTATTTGTTCACAGATCCAATCATATTCATATTTGCTTTTACATGTGAGCATAACTGCTGATTTATATAAAGAATATTTCTATCTGCTATTTGATTTCAGATTGTTTAAGTTCTATTACAGAACCATTAAAATAAAAAATGGAGTCACTGGTATTTAAACCTCCTAGAAAGATACCATATGCAAATAAATCTGGTTTGACTTATTCTTTTTGCTACATGACATTTAATCATTTATTTTGCATTCTATTATTATCCAAATTCTTTCTTACCAAAGCAAATAGTCACAATGATAATGGTCAGGTTCTACTACAGCAGCCTGATTCCCAAGAGCTTAAAAAAAACACTGTCTCAAAGCCAGAAATTCAAATGTCTTGTAGCTTGTGTAGGCTGCAGCTTACGCTTAAACTGAAATATGAGTCAAGGCAAATAGCTGCCACACCTTACTCAAACACATTATTTGAGTTTGAGAGAGGTTAAGTGTGGCAGGCAGTTTGAAGGAGTAAGAGTAGTTGGGAGTATAGATTAGGATAGCAATTGGAAGGAGATTTAATTTTGAGCAATGGGAGGGGTGTTGTGGGGTTACAGAATGGAAAGAGAATTTTAGGTTTATTGAGCAGAAGGGAAGTTTAAGGTTAGACAGTGATGTGGGAATTTAAATTTAGAGAGGAGTGTTGGAGAATTAGGGTAAGGGAGTGAAGATTCGATTCTGTAACTGGATGAGAGTTTTAAGATTACAGTTGGGACTCCAACAGAACTTAGCAGTTTTATACGATGGGGTATTAGGAGAGCTAAGTAGTTACATGAGTTTAGACTTGTGGGAGCTACAGCAAGTTCTGTTTCAAGCAAGTGGCAGCAAGCAGGTGTGTATGTGAGCTACTAGCATGCAAGCACTTGTACTTTCTAATGTGCAGCCTTTGTTTTTATTTTCTATTGTAGCTGTTACCTTTAAGGACAAATGCAAACCTATTTTGACATACATTTTAGCTTGAATATTCATATATTTTTAAATATTAGAATAAATATGTGGAATATTAAAATTATTTATTATGGAAACCTATGCATTTTTGCAGACTGGAGCACTAGGTCTTGGAGTATGGAAAGAGTAAGGAGAAGCATTCCTGTAGTCAATGTTTCAATAAATCAGAACTGCCTCAGTCACATACACCGACTACATTGTGGAGTCAGAGAAAAGGGAGAAGGTGAATTTTACTTTTGATTTTCACATTCACATTCTGCCTATTCTCCACGTTTATATAACCTTGGAGTAGGTATATTTACAGATTGCAATGTAAAGGTTGCTCCCCTATCATTGAGTGCACAGATCTTGCTGGTTGGAAAAATAATTGCTTACACTGTGACAAGCTGGTAATTTAAATGTTTTAATTTAGCTTAACCTAATGTAGAGTAAATGACTCATTAACCTAATGTAGAGTAAATGACTCACTACTAATCATATTAAATCCTACTCAGTACTTAATAAAATGATATCTTCTGCTTTTGGCGGTTAGGGGTCATCACAGTGGATCATCTGTCTGCTCATGATTGGCAGTGGAGTTTTACAGTGTTGAGTTGCCAGCCTGGGTCCCAACCTTCCACAGAAGGTACACACTCACACCTAGGGCCAATTTAGAGTGTCCAATCCACCTACTGTATGTCTTTGGGATGTGGGAGGAAACTGGAGCACCTGAAGGAAACCCATGCAACCACAGGGAGGACATGCAGACTCCACACAGAAGGCACCCCAGCTGAGGATTGAACTGGAGAACCTCTTGCTGTGAGGTGGCAACGCTAACCGCTGCACCACCGTGGTTGCCCCACTTAATAAAATGATATAATGAATCAAAAGCCTTTTCATTATTGAGACTTGTACTGTTAAGTCACTAACCATAGAAGCCACATGATCTAGTATTGTTAGGGTTTTCTTTATGTCATCTTGAAATTATATTATTTATTTTGAAACTCATTTGATCATTATGCATTAGAGATGGAATTAAGAATTAATTTATATGTGTTACAACTGAGGTAAACATCTTTACGATCAGTAATTAATAACAAAATGGGTCTGTAGTTATACAATTTAATTGAATTTGCACCTTAATTTAAAAACAAAACTATTACTGACTAGTTCTATGAAGAGGGAATACTTTGGCATTTCATAAAGTTGTTGAAAACATTATTTAAGAGAACCTTGTTAGGAAATATTGTTTTGAGTGCTAAGAATAATCAGCCTAGTTCTGGACCTATAATATCCTTCAGTTTTTTTATTATTCTTTAATTCTGTTATTTGATGCCCTTTTTTTAAATTGCTTAATACTATCTGCTGTTAAAGGGAGTCTGCAGGAAGATTCTTTTGTCCTAGATGTCCTGAACTATGGATAATTACTAAAGAGTTAAGTTACGGGAGGGTTATTATGAGGAATAACTGTAATTAAAGTTAGGAGCTACGGGAAGAAGGAAGTGATATAGATGGGGAGAAAGCCCTGGAAAGGGGAAAGTTTTGTAAGTCATGGGGTTTCTGGTATTCTTTGTGGCTTTGGTAGCATTGAGCAAGTGACAGTTGCCATCATTCAGGTGACCAGTAAGACCAGCATGCTTTAAAGTATCAGTGCTGTGATCCTCCCAGGCAAGTAAGCTCCTTTCTACTTCATTCTGTTTGGATTGTGGTAGGTATCCTGGCAGTGAGTCCAACTGGATAAAATAAGGAAGTTGTGAGACTTTTTCATTTGGTGCCATTTTTTAATGGGGGATTATGAGATGAGTAGACTTTTAAGAGGCGGAGTAGATTGTGGTGGTGGCATATGACTTTTTGGTATCATTGTTGAGTGCACTATATGGTGTTGGGGGTAGTTCAAGTTGAATGCAGTCAAGTGGAGTAAAACAGGTATACAAGATCTTATTTTCTGTAAGACATCTGCTCCTGAGCATACCTGTCAATGCTCCAGATTTTCACATAATGTCCAGATTTTTGCCTCATAGCTTGGTCTGTTACAATTTGGGTTTTTCTGGCAAATCATTGAGAAATGAAGTTACTAAATAATAACAGACATTTGCATTGCAGGCTTTATAGCCTTCAGAAAATGCATACTAACTGAAAATCTACTATTCTAGCAACTTTCTAATTTTATAAGAGCAATATTTAACATCTGTCCCTATTCTGGGGCTTTTATTGCTCTATTATTATTGGCATTGTCCATATTTCTTGTGTCAAGGGATTGAGAAGTATGGTCCTGAGTTTACTTTAGTGGTAGATGTGGGACTGCTACTCCTGTACTGTGCTGGATTGTAGTTTGTTGCCATGGTCTAGTGAGAACAATATTAGTAAGATTAAAATTAAAATACATTTTTAAAAGTAAAAGCAAAGGGATATAAATACAAGGGCTTGGTTACTGCTAGCTCAGAGTAGCTGTCTCCCTGGGCCTGTTAGGCTATTCTGGAGGCTGTGTAATGATGTTTTCTATTTGGTGAGATGGCTGGTCATGTGGGTGATGTTGGGTATTTTCACTGGGTGGGAAAAGGAAGGAGGAGTAGTAGTTTGCTGGCTCTCATCCATACAGGCTGTTGATAGTACATCTCAGTACCGTGGAGCTCAGGCACAGTCATTTATGAATATTAAGTATATAATTCAATTCCCTGTTATCAACAACTGCATTCTGATAAGTTAGACCAGGCAGTTAATGAACTTTTAGTCATATATTCAATGATAGACAGGGAATTCTAAAGTTTGACTTTGTGGATTTATGGTAGAATGGTTTTAATTTTACATCAGCTTTTTATAGTCCCTATTAAGTTGTGTTGATCTGTAATCATAGTGAGTGGTATTATTTATTTAATATTGCCAGTCACTTACTGTCATGGAGTTTTATGGTTGTTTGGCAGTTAGAGCAGAGCATTAAGGTTGTAAGCAGTCAGCTGCTTCCTGCATTTCACTGTTTGAGTCCTTCAATCTCCATTTGCCTACACTGCGACTCTGAGTGAGTCACTGAACATTGTTGGACATATTAGAAATCTGAGTCTAGGGTCCTCTACGGTCTTTTGTACCACATGCCTAGTCCCCAGGGCTTACCTCTCAGTTGATCCTCATTTTAAAGAATGTCCCTGAATTTGACTCATATTTCACCCTATTCCTTGTAAAATTTTGAGTTTTTGATAAATTACGGAGGATTACAGACAGTCAATAATGTCAGAAATTAGCATTTTATACCTATTATTGTTTTTAATGTATGTTGATGCAAACGCTGCTATTATAGTAAATTTTAGGTGAATTACATTAATATTTTATCGGTATCAGAGTTTGGGCCTTTGTCCCCCACTCCCACTATTTTGGCTTTTTCCACACTTTTTTCATAAAATAAGTTGAAAATTATATTCTTGGACTACATGCCTTATAATCATGGACCTATGATAAGAAACAGAGGGTGCCAAATAGCTTGGGGTAGCTAAAAGGAGATTTAGTATTATTAATAATAATAATAATAATAATAATAATAATAATAATAATAATAATAATACAGGTGTTTCAATTTTCATGTTTCTTATTGTGCAGAACAGAGATGTCTTTTAGCCCGTTTGTTGCCTTAACTTTTATGGCTGATGGGTAAGTTGCTTCTGATTAGGCTTTTATTCATTATTCTTGAACAAGTTTTCCACATTTTTGTACTGGGGATTTGGGGTTACTGTCAGTCTATTACATCAGTTAGACTTTGTGTGGCTTAATGTGCAAACATGGAAGTTATTAGATGTAAGCATCTGGGGTCAAATGTAAGTTGCCTCTGACTTGGATTTATTCTACTATTATTTTTCTTTATCTGCAATTTGGGAGCAGAGTAGTTGAATAGTAGATATCAGCGGCAAGATAACCTGAGAGCTGGTTATTATATGGCAGACAATCTTGGTGGAGACAAGTGAAGAATGAATGCTTGGTGATCTGTCATTACAGGAGGATTAAGGGTGCTGAGGTTTGGGAGAAAATAAGGTGTGTTAATGGGGCTATTAGTAAGGGTGTGTCATATCTTGTCCGTCATTACTAGGTGGGGGTATAGGGTGTCATCACTACTCTGATGGTTCTGTGATTATTTCCACAGCAGTGTAGGTGACTGTAGACAATAGCAGTTGTCATCCACTTTCCCTTTCTCTTCATGCATTTCAGTTGTGGTTCATAGGTTCATAGGAAGGTACTAGGCTATCGGCCCAAGGGCCTACGTAAGCCTAGCCAACAAGGTCCCTGGCTTACGCCACCCAAGAAAGTCATAATGAGTCTGACATTCTTCAGTAGACAAGAGAGGATGATGGGCTGGTAGAGGAAGTATGAAGGGGGAGATTCATGTTGATTTGGTAGTATGCAAAAAAAAAAAAAAAAAAAGATGCAATTCACTGAAAACCACCTTCAGTAAGCATTAATTTTTTTTTTGCAGGAGCACCCCCCAAGAATTATGTATACCAACTCTGATATCATATAACTGTTGAGAAAAAGGTAATCTCCAGTGTTAATGAGACAGGTTTCGGCAAAAAATTTCTGCTTTTTTTTTTTTTTTTTACATTCACCAAAACTGCCTTTGGTGAGATTACATGCTCCTGTTTGGGTAACAGGGTGAGAAAATGAGAAGTGAGTCTTGTGGGGTAAAAATGAATAGGTATGTATCAGACTGGTGTTAATGCTTTATTTATTTATTTGTTTTGTTTGTTTGTTTTTTGCACACAACATAAACACATAACACACATCAAATACAAACATATACACACACTCCCCCGGATTCACTATCCTTCCGTGCAGGACTAGCTTAGTCCTGAACAGAAGCAGTCATTTAGGAGCAGAACGGCATATCAATGAAGGCGCTCTGCCTGAGCTCCTAAATGGACACAGAGTGTATACGAGTGCAGGGGGCGTGTCTGAGAGCAGAGCTCTCAGAATATACATGCCCCAGGTCCAGGTCGTGGTGTGTAGTGAGCTCCGCAGGGAGGTCGGAGATCTGCTATGCCAGCTTGAGGGCCGTGTGTCACAACTAGAGGGTAGGCCTGGCCCTCCTACTCAGCCTGCAGCACAGCCACCTTCAGGGTTGTGAAGGTGCAGTGGTGACTGCTCATGGGTGGGGACCTCAGTCCCACTGTTTCCACTAGGGGGTCATGGGCTTCCGATTTCCCAGCTCTCCTCCCCATAAAGGTGTTTGCTACCCACATATGTCATATACCACCTCTGTATGCTTCTTGTTGTCTTGTCTGTTAACCTACCCAACCTACCTCCCCAAATATACCTACTATCCTTCCCCAATATCCCACTCTTACCTGAAAAAAAAGGCAATATGTTCCCAAAAAAAAAAAATCTCACCCCATACATAGCTGTCCATTTCACACGTGTCCACTGGACACATTTAATCTGGTCTTATCGGCTTAACAACATACTATTGTTGCCCTCACCCCTCTGTCAGGGGTATGAGTGTCCAAATTTATCTCCAAATTCAGTGTATATGCAAAGCTTTTGCTATAGAAGAAATAGGCAGCTATGGACCTTTCCTACACCCTTCCTGCACATCCCTAGCTATTTTCCCTACTGTTATTCCCTCGTTGTGCCCTTTTTTTGTCACTTTCCTATCAACCTTTTTCATTTCATTTAAAGAAATTAGCGCTGGGGTAAGTGGGAGTAAGCACTTTTAAGCAGCAGTAAGCAGATTTAAACTTGTTTGCATGGGGGTAAGCAATGCCTACACAGGTTAAGCAACTGAGAAGCTAAATCAGTATAAGAAACTGTAACCGGAAGTTAGCAGTGCTTACCCCTGTGTAAACCCATGCAAACCCACTTACAACTGCTTAAAAGTGCCTTAATGACCCTGTATCCATTGGCCCTTGTTCTGCCCAGCAACAAAACCGAGCCTCAGCAAGGCTCAAACCCAGGACCCTGCACACAATATCCAAAGCAATTTCCCACTAAGCTATGTCAAATATACATAACCATGATGTTTTTAGACACATATCATCGAGAACAGTCATTCAACAGTGCAGGAAATGTATTTAAACATGTAGATGTACATATTTATTTATGTATTTAGTTAATTTACCTGTGTTAACCATGTTAGTCTGACTGAGCTTTTGGCTCATTTTCAGCAGAGACCTGGGGAGAAAAGATCCTCAGTGAATAAAATGTAACAAAGTCCCATTACGGTCAGCAAAAAAGTTACTATCAGGTTACAATAGCATGTGTGTGTGTGTGTGTGTGTGTGTGTGTGTGTGTGTGTGTGTGTGTGTGTGTGTGTGTGTGTGTGTGTGTATGTGTGTGTGTGTGTGTGTGTGTCTCTCTCTCTCTCTATATATATATATATATATATATATATATATATATTTTTTATCTAAATAGATATATAAATAACTATATATATACATAAACACATACATCTATAGATATATATGTCTACATATATATGTATATATATATATATATATATACATATATATATAGACACATATATATATATATATATATATATATATATATATATATATATATATATATATATATATATATATATATATATATATATATATATGTATATAGAGATAAATAGCTCTAGATAGAAAATGTAAGTGTATATATATATATATATATATATATATATATATATATATATATATATATATATATATAAAGATATATAGCTATAGATAGAAAAGAGAACATAACAAATACATTTATGACCACAGGCACTGTTAATGGGGGTGAGGGGGCCCAAGCTACATACGTCTTGTACGTATTGATTTTACCCCACCCACAGCCAAACAGGTCTGCCCTGCAATACAATATCAACTCTTGCAAGTCCCATAACCAGGACCCAACACAACATGGGCACAAGATGTGAACAGTAATCCATCCCACCTGTGTGATGTCAGGCTGGTATCAATAACATATCATGCAGTACAGTCTGGCTACTGTAGGGAATGTACAGTGTGGAAGCAATAAACATTCCTAAGATACATATACATACACACATATATGCAGATGCATATATATATATATATATATATATATATAGTTGGGTCACAGACAGTTTGCAGAACAGCCGTTTCTCCGAAATTGAAATGGCCGGGCATACATGCGTGAAAAAGTACTATCATGGATGTATGCTGAAAAGTAAGGGAAATCGTGGGGGAATGGCTGTTGCTGAGATCGTAGTACAACAGGGATAAGGGAATATTCCCTTTACCTCACTGTAGTGCAATCTCAGAGTGAGAATATAAAAGTGGAGGGGATGTGGGGGGTGCAGGGGGGCTTTCCCCCTGCGTTAACATGAGTTGTGTGTTTTTTTGTGTTTGATTTTGTTGTTTTTTTACTATTTGCTAGGGACTTTAGCGAAAGTGCTTTTTCGGCAAAAAGCACTTTCAGTAAAGTGGATTCGGTGATTTGGTATCGGACAATTGAACTTTCGTTCTTTCATTTTATATGGCTGGGTAACATGGGCAGATGGGTTTGGAGAGGTGGTTCTGCTGGGCAATAGTGCATACACATGCAATTGTGTCACTGTTATAGAACATATGTTGGTAGTAATAGTCTACACAATCCTGGAACATGTCCAACAGCATGCATATATATCCCCAATAACACAGAATGTCAGATGTGCAGCAATCACAAAGCAGCCATACCACAGGCATATATGGAACCATAGTGGCCCTGACAATGGCATGCAGGTGAATAGTCTGTAACAGGCCAGCAATGATAGTGTCCACACACGGAACATGGCTACAAACACATAGCACAAAGTGTGGTACAATACAATATCTGTCCCACTGGTAGGTAAGCTGCAGCCATACCTAATGAGTTGAGTGTACAGTTTGTTGTCACTGATATGGTGGGGGGGCACAGATGTGTATTAAAAACTGTGGTAACCTTGCTGTATGAGTTGCTCAGACCTGTTTCCATCTTTATGTCTTTCAGCCAAGATGTCACATGCATGGCTACTGTCTTATTCAGCTGCCAAAAATGAAGTACTGTTCACCTATTTAATCCAGCACTACCCTGTCCTGTTTGGCTGGGCTGCTCATGAGCAGCAGGAGTGGACTGCCCTGTGGAATGACCTAGTCCACAGGGTCAATGATGTCGGACTGCACAACCACAGTTATGAGCAGGTCAGGCATCATTGTTCTGACCTGCTTCACAATGCCTGTCGGCATGCTGCTGCAGTCTGGGGGGATCACCATGCCACAGGGGGGGGGCCCATGCCATCCATTCCCCCCCTGACATGTGTGGAGGAGCTCCTGGCCAGCCTCGTGGCACCTGCTCATCCGGCCAGCCACCAACTGCCATACACCTTTGTTGAGGTGGGTACCACCCACACACTGACCGAGGAGCATGCAGGTAAGACCACAGGGTGCATCAGTAGACCGCTGTTGCATATACATCTGCATTGGTACAGATAGATCATGCATATCTGACGTCATAGATATATTGTGTTGCTGCATAGTAGTGATAAACAGATTTCCATATGTGGTAGTATTGTGGAAATGTACCATTGATGTATTGTAATACTGCACCCACCCTGTAGCACTGCTACAGGTGTGGCCACTGACATTGCATCTCTCACCTGCTTATGTAGGTCCCTCTGGGATACTACCAAGGCAGCAGCCTGTAGCTGGTGAGTATGGTTTATTTAGATGCTTGCCAACACACCAGGCATGTAATGGTGATGGTATATTTCATGCACACATCTAACACACCTACCCAGAATGCATGCTGTACATGTGCATATATTGTTGCTATGAAATTCACAGCATCACAGAGGTGACCATGATGGGGTATTGGAAGGTTATGTCAGACACCTGCATGATAACTAATATCCTGTCATTGCGAATGTGTCCATAGGGAGTAACATAATGGTGTGAGACATGGCCCACAGTAGGGACATGTTTGGAACAACACCCATATACAGTGCATCACCAGTGTATATAGCTGTAGGATAATGGCAACTGCTGCAGAGATACACTATAGCATAAGGCATTACAGTAGTCCACATTATCAGCTGGGACTAAGCTGTAAAATGTTGTGTTCAGTGTATGGGACACTGCTAAGTGACACACATGTGTACAGCTTATTTGTCATGCATCTGCAAAAAGGCCGAAGGAGGGGGGGTGTCAGCATGACACACCAGTGCACTGTAGCAGGGATCGTAAGGATGCTAAGAATGACTGTATCTGCACATAGGATCAGGACGTGTGGCAGACATAACCCTACCCACACAGCAATAGTGATGGCAGTGTCTGAACACCAAGGGATGTGCACATGAGTAAACCTTGCAATCATGCAGATTAGGGGGACATGTGTAGGGCAGACTCAACATACACTGGCAGTTGCATATGGCCCACGCTGGTATACCCCTGCCAGGAGTAGTGACTGCTGTAGTACACACAACAAGAGGTGCGACAAACAGTCATAGCACACACATGCCCACACAGAGTGCATGTATTGTGGTCAGCATCAGCACACCTAACACATTCTGTAGACACTGCATGTGAAAGTACAGGTCATATGTCACATATCAGGCTCATGTACTGTTAAGATATTCAGTGATGTGGTCCCAATGCAGATCACAGATGGGTGTGTCATATCAAGAATGGTGTGCACACCCCCATAGCCACAGTATGCTCTGATGGCTGTTAGTGTAAGAGTACTGGATTGGTCATACATGGTCTGCTGCTGTTGAGAGCTGTAAATCAGACATCAGGCATTCACAAATGACATCATATCATCCCACGTATGTGTTGCTGAAAAACACAGGGGCTGTGAGCATTAAAACTGACATAACTGACACAGTACTACACATTCCGCAATGGGTTGTACACCTGTGATGTGTGGTGCACAGTACATGGCAGGGTACAGAACAGGTGCACAGCAATACTGTCTACATGGGTACTGTGGTATCCAGGGGAGGGGCATCACCTAGTGACACAGCACATGCATCACACACATGTATACTGTTACTAGCATGGATTAACTATAACTGCACTGCATGCTGTTGTTACCATATGTTCTGCATGTTGACAGATGGGTAATGGGAGGACTGTGTGTACTATCATTGTGCAACCTCACCTGTATTTGTGTGTGAGTATGTGTGTGTGTGTGTGTGTGTGTGTGTGTGTGTGTGTGTGTGTGTGTGTGTGTGTGTGTGTGTGTGTGGCCTGGTGGTTAGTTAGTTTGTATGTAGGGTCACTCTGGTGAAGTGGAGGGATGTTGATGCATGTAGGATGCATGTGTACATGTGTGTGTATTTGTGTGGGTGGCCATGTATGCACATGTGTGATTGTGGGGTGTTCATACATCAGTACCTCCCTTTGGGATCATGCAGTACATGCACATGGACTGCCACATTACACACCAGGAATACTTGTCATGTATGTAACCACAGGAAAGCTGGTAGTATAATAAGGTATGTAGCATGGAACAGGCATTGAGAGGGAAGGTAGACACCAGGTATACCCTTAATATCACATTCAGCAGAGAGGTGACCTACAACCCACATATGCAGCACTACAGATGCATCAGGGATGTACTAGTCAACACCAGGGAGTGTATCCATAAATTACAGTTGTCACATGATAGGCTGATTGAACAGCATATCTGGCATGTACTGAGCAATATGTACACATGACACACCAGTCCGTGATATTATGGAGTGAACATAGTAGCCCACACATATAGGGGCCATGCTCATGATGTCCAGACATACGCAGGGTGAACATTGAATGACAGCAGTGAGGCCATCTAACACCGCTACACACAGGTCAGGCAGGTAATGTAGTAACAGATCTTGTGTTGTGCTCACTTGTCTAGGCATTTAGAGGACTGATATGTTAATGAGTGGTATCAATGTGTGTATGTTACCAAGTGTGATGCAGGATGGGGAACACATGGAAATATATGTGGGACACGGACAGGTAGGTATTACAGTGGTGTGTGTGTGTGTGTGTGTGTGTGTGTGTGTGTGTGTGTGTGTGTGTGTGTGTGTGTGTGTGTGTGTGTGTGTGTGTGTGTGTGTGTGTGTGTGTGTGTGTGTGTGTGTGCGTGTGTGTGTGTGTGTGTGTACTGTTAGGCAGTACTGTACAGTTTGTAAAGTGTGTTTATTGTTTTCCCCCACAGGTGGTGAGGTGGGTCAGGGTCCCTCCTGCATGCAATCTGATGTTGGTGTCCATACTGACACCAAAGATGACGATAGTACTGTTGAGGCACAGGTGGGGTTGTCAGGGGCCAAAACAGTGCCATCATTTGACATCCCCCTTTTAACCACCCCACCCCTGAACACAATTTCAATGCCTATACATACCCCATCATCAGTGGTCATAGCGGAGGGATAACTAACGTTTGGCAGCTGTGCACAGGGATGTGTGGTAACTATGCCTACTGTGCCTGGTCACAGCAGGCATAGCTGGATATCTGACAGGGCACCACATAGGCAAACATCCCAGGGTGCTTGTGGTAGGGTCACTGAACATTATGCCCCTGGCAGAGGCAACATAGCTGATACCAGCAGGCATATTTTTCAGGCTGTCATGGAGACGCAGGCACATATAGAATGTTACACCAGACAGGGCCTGAGGCTGCAGAGGGCTGCTCCCACATCTGCAAGTGACAATGCCCATGAACTGGCAGGTGCCATCTGTGCATTAATTGAGTTCATAGATAGACGGTCAGGTGAGATGATGGCCCTCATCGACCGTGGTCTGTCCATGCTTGAACATGTGTTGAGAGTGCAGCGACGGCTGCGTGGACATAGGCCAGCAACACCAACAGCTGGCAGTCAACATGGATGTGGTAGGACACCAAGGGGCTCCCGTAGTGGCAGTACCAGCCTTGGCAGTGCGGGGGGTGCTGTCTACACCCCACCACAGCAGGCCACATGCACGTGGTCCTGGCCAGTTCCAGGAGGGGCCAGGTACCAGCAGACATTTGTCATAAGCAGGTGAGAGTAGCACATCAAGGCCTGTACCTGTACATGCCCATGGAACCGCACAGTCCACGTGTCCATGGCCGGAGGCAGTGAACTGCACACCCTGCCAGGTATGGTTTGCAGCTGTCCATAAACACCTGTGTAGGGCAGCCACATGGCAGAACTGTACGCATGCATACCCAAACACTATACAAACACACCTAGGGCAACCCCATACCTACACACCACAGCACCACACCCAGCTCACTGCAGTACACCTCTCACTTATACACATGGTGTCAAATGTATGGCCCACCCTCGGCCCCTGGCAAACCAACATCACACCCTGTGCATATGATAATACCTGTGCCACATCCCTGTCATCCATACCATCAATGCAGGGACAGGCTAATATGGTTCTGATGCACACAGTGACTGTACTACAGTGTACCACAGTACTGCAGTGTAACATGTTGTAGGAAGTAAAGTGTAATGCATTTATAGCAGGTAGTGTAGCCATCCAGCAATGATGCATTATAGCTGTTAGTAACACTGCTTGGTTGTGGTCTCTATAATGTTATCCATTTGTGTTGTAGGTGTACATTTGTCAGCACAGTGATACCCTGTGCATATGATGATACCTGTGCCACATCCCTGTCATCCATGCCATCAATGCAGGGACAGGCTAATATGGTTCTGATGCACACGGTGACTCTACTACAGTGTACCACAGTCCTGCAGTGTAACATGTTGTAAGGAATAAAGTGCAATGCATATATGGCAGGTAGTATAGCCATCCAGCAATGATGCATTATAGCTGTTAGTAACACTGGTTGGTTGTGGTCTCCATAATGTTATCCATTGTGTTGTAGGTCTACATGCGTCAGCACGAGGATGGTCTGCTGTCATATTCCACAACAGGGTATGGCACTGTGGTGACATCATGGCTGTGACATATCTGAGGTACAGTTAAACACATGTCACAGGTTACTAAAACGGTTATTGCCTGCGCCACATGGACAGGTGACCCACTGAGGCGTGTATACCCTGAAACCTGATGTAGACCCATCCACATACATGCACACTGTTACTTGGCATCACTGGGACTAGACCCCTACCTATCTATGTAGTGATACTGAAGTGTGTGGCTTACATTGCACACAGCACACAGTGTTTAGGGTGAGGTGTGTCCCAGGTTACATGTTACATGCAGAACAACCCCAGACATGTACAGTATGCTAATGGGGATGTAATGGGTGTATAATGGACAATATGTAGTGTGACATACCTTCATATACACATTAACAGACACATAACATGCAGACACACATCTGAGATACCAGGCCCTATTGCTGCTAACTAACTTGACCGTGTGTCCAATGTGTTGCAGGTAGGCTGCACATAGCACATGTATAACTGGCCTGGATTGTGGTATTAGTTACCTGTATGGTTGATGTTGACAGTGGTAACCATAACGTGGTGCATGGGACATATACTGGGTGTACCTTGGTGTAATGACAGTGTACACAGCACACACATCCCCCAGTGGATATTGTACTCCCTGAAACCCATGATGACAGTCTTCCATACCCACCATCACACATTGGCTGTGACTGCAATACAACCCATAGTATACCCCAAAAGTGGTACTACAGGGATATGCATCTAATGCACATGCCACATGTGTAGTAGGGTGTTGCATTGTCTTGCCTCACCTATGGGCAGCAACAACACTATCTGTACTATTGTGTGGCAATGGGTACTGTAATAGGAATATGTGGCCTCAGAATGCTGTACCCTACAGATATACGGACATGCGCAACTACACACACATGCCAGAACACAATGGGTATCCCATGTCTATCAACCCATTTGTATAGCACAGTTGTACTGGTACTGCAAGGCTCGTGTAGCCGGTATGGGGAGGAGCTTAAATGGGTACATGTAATGTCCCATACAGCAGCAGCCACAGCTGATTATGGCAATGGGTGTTGCGTTGGTTGTGAAGGCCCTCATGGAGTTCCCAAGTACTGGTGTGCTAACACACAGACACTGCTATACTCAGTCATGCACACATACACATATGTCAGAACAGGGGTGCATCACTGCAGGTGGTCATAGCTGTGTACCTAGCTATTGTCCAAGGAGAGATGGGTTGTGTAGGGGCTGTGTGTATAGTGGTATCCTGCCACCTGCCAGGTGGCAGCAGGCAATCTATCGACACTACCCTCAGGGTGAGAATGACATGCATCAGCCAATCCTCCAGGTGCCTCCTGCACATGGCCACTGAGGTGATCAAGTTGACATGTATGCAACATGCATTACAACACACGGTTAGTGTCTGTGATGGAGACCTGTACCTAAGCATGTTCTGTTGACTGTGGTAGTGTAGTGGAGGTACCCATGGCATATGGTGCATACAGGATGACATCTCCTATATGTGCCAGTTCTTACACAGTTGGGCAGACATGTCAGTGTCAATTAAGCTTAGGTTGCCTGTACATATCACAGCTGGATACCTGCCATTTACTCATCTGTACAGGGACTGACAGTCATCAGCTTGGCAAGTAGCTATGCAGTAGGATGAGTGTGTTGACAAATAGACGTTTGACAGCAATATGTATGCCATAACTACATGTCAGAAGCCCTCACTAACATGTGGTGTACAGATGGTAGTCTACAGTTACATTCCACATGTTGGATCATTACCCAGTAAGGGGTATATACTGTGAGACAGCTCACACACCAGGGATACAACAGGGAGGCCTCAGTGTCCAGCTATGCTTCCAGGTATGCCTGTTGTCAATACAACATTTAGCACTCTGCTCTTGCCTGGGTAAGCACTGTCAACAGTAGTACTGCCATGATGCACTACATGCCAGTGTGACAGCACGCACCCTGGCCTAATACCCCTGTATGTAACACATTCACACAGATAGTGCTGTACAGGCCTCATATATGTCTGTGTCCCACACATGATGCTCACACCCCTTGCCACTGTATTGACATCACATAGGCACATGTATTGTACATGGCATTACATACACATATTACAGATGTCAGTACCCTGCTATGTTATCAGACTGGGTGGTATGACCTGATTACCAGGCCTAAGCCATGCTTAGCAACTATCAGCATTGCTGCAATATAACAGTTGAGCTGATTTGCGCACTGGTAAGCAAAGCCTACACTGTGTAAATGCCTGTACGTTTACAGATAGCTTAGCACTGCTTAGCTTCATGCAAACCCATGCGAACCCACTTAAAGCTGTTCATAACTGCCTTAACCACTCTGTATCCAACAGGTCTTGTTCTGCCCAGCAACAAAATGAACAGCCCTTGCAGTTCTTGTACCCAGGACCCTGTACACTAAAGTCACAACACTTAATCACTATGCCATGATCACTGTGAAGGCAGCTATTGTTTTATCAATATAGCTGTCAATAGACATATTGAGTAGTATTGAACAATTACCTTTTCTTGCTAAATTGTGTAGTCCTTGTTATTAATATGACTGTTGCATCACATATGTTGTTTTATCATAATGTACACATAGCAGATACATACTGTGAGATACATCTGGGAGGGTATACACAACCGTGAGGTTTGCACATGACAGGAATATGGTTATATACATATAATAGGTCTATATATGTCTACATGTACATGCACATGTATATCCATACATATGTCTGTATACACATCTATATAGTGCAACATATATATGGCCATGTGTACATCTCTTCGTATGTACATACATATATATATATATATATATATATATATATATATATATATATATATATATATACACATACATACATATATGTTTATATAGATATATGTATATATAGATATATGTATGCACATCCTATGTGATATGCCTAGTTATGTTGGTATATATGTAGATATCTATAACTATATGTGCATACATATATATTCTGATATACCAACTACTGTCAATATATATGTAGATATCCATACGTATATGTGCATATGTATCTTTATCTGTATATGTGTAGACATATATTGCTCTGTATATGTATATATCTGAGTGTTTATATATATATATATTTATGTACATATACATATCCATCTATGTATGTTGATATATATATATATATATATATATATATATATATATATATATATGTGTGTGTGTGTGTGTGTGTGTGTGTATCTATATAGATATTTGGATAGTTATATATATATATATGTCTTGAACATGGAGTGCAGCCCTACCTCAGCCCTTATAGTCCCAACTTCATAGTGCAATTGGATGTCAGGTATGAATTGCAGGTATATTTGTAGAGTATTGCTAATGTAATAGGGATTGTCTTCACAGACATGGTGTGTGTGGGAGGTCACATCTACTTTTAACATGTGCACCATTGGTTACTGACAGACATCCTAAGGACATCATAGTACAGTACGACTGCTAGCACAGTAATGCTCCTGTGGACTACAGCAGAGATATGGCCAATATATGTGGACAGTCTGACACACTCTGGACAGTCCAGAGGTATACACAGAACCCCTTAGTGCAAGACATGTGGGCCAAGCCTGACAACGTGGATGTTAACAGCCATGTAGATGGGTATAACACGTAACTACTGGTATACATTTGCCCCCATAGTTAATGCATTCACACACCCCTGTCTGTCCTGACACATCATAACAACTGGTACAGAGGTGTCATAGCCACATACTGCCCACTAATTATTGACATACATCTGTACAGCATCCCACTGCTTTGTCTGACATACATGACTGTTATGGTGGCCTGGCAGCAGTACATCTGGCAAGTATCTGGACATGACATCTCACTGGGTAAGTAGACTAAGCTGCTAGACATGTAACAAAGCACTGTGTAGGCTACAGGCAGACTGGCTCAACAATGGCCTACATTTCCTATGGGGGAATATACATCTACCTGCATATATAGCAGGCTCTACAGGCATGTCACAGCACAGAGTAACAGACACCTGTGTGAAAGTGCATAATCACAACCAATGTGAACACAGCCACAGCCACATATGGTAAGCTAACATAATACTACAGTATATGGACTATATGTTCAACACCATCCTCATATGTGCCACTCACACACTAACCCTACATATACTGGGCCACTACACAGTGTGGTCCAATGCCTGTCTGTGGTATGAGACATATGTTTGTTTGGCCCTGTAAACATGTAAGCTGATAGGGTAACATGCAGTGGAGCAGCATGTAACATCAGATAGAACAGGACCAAGAGCAATGACATCTACCACAGTCTGTACACAGGCCAAGATACATATTAACAATACACACACTGTCGACAATCACCATAAGTACACAGACCTCAGTAATGTACACACAACCACAGAATGACCAGGTTATGCCAGCACATATAACCCCTACTATACATAACATGTGTAGCATTGTGATATCTCACTGGCTTGTTATCAGATATGATGTCACTAAATATGGTGTACAGCACATATGCACCTCTTACTGCATGACATATGTACAAAGGTTGACAGAGTTGTGGCTGGCGGCACAAACACAAGGCCAATATTGACATGTTGCTGTGATAACTGCATACATTTACTGTTGTAACAGGGTTTGTTGTAACATATGTCCTATGAGGGATATGAAGTCAGTAACTCTCATGGCTGTCACCATCTACAGACTGCAATCCTCACACTACCTTCTGCAGTTTAAAGATAGGTGCTCTGTGGGTAACACATGAAACAAAAGGCACCACACATTGCCCAGTATGCAGATGACCCCACCGATGGGGGTTTCCTCATAAACATAGCACTGACTTGACAAGTATTAAAACATGTAGGACAGCCATATCCACACACACCCTGTTAAACCAACATTACTCCCAAATGCAGTATAGCAGCACATGTTACTGTGGTTTGTCCACATGGCCTTGCATATGGCTTATGTGGAGTGTGTTATGTTGTTATTTGGGTGTCCATGTCATAACATGCATTGGCAGTACATGTGAGACACAGGCCTTTGGCAGGGTTCTGTGAGCCATTAGGTGTTGCTGCGAGCCAGATGTGGCAGGCTGTTGCATTCTGTCAGTTCTACAGTCTCAGACCACCATACAGTATATTCCCCTGGGGTGACAGGATAGGTGTGATAGATTTTCATGCCAATACCTTCTATCAGTCTTGATCAGGTGGTGTAGATGCTGGCAGTGTGCTACCTACAGCTAGGGACACACCTGCATGGGACACCTGCACTGCATGCTGCATTCTTCAGCTATTGCCATATACAGGTGGGGTCATATTGTACCCATTCCCCACAGCAGGGATATGACCAGAGAGGTACCTGTGGGTGGTGTTTGCATGAGCTGGGTGCATGTGTGCTATGGATGCTACTTGCATCTCACACACAGATTTGCATGGGGCATTCCAGTTATGCTGGCATGTGCAGGTACATCAGCTGTTTCCGAATACATCTGTCCTACCTCCTTTGTGATCTGCAGGTGTTCGGGCAGACATCACCGGTATCCCCTACTACAGGACCAGTTAATGTGATGCATACCTGTATGTACAATTCCAAGGGTGTCTCCATTTCACAGTGACACAATATATACTGTATGACTAGGGTACTTTCCCCTGTGAACTGCTTGCATATCTAGCCCAACAGCCATGCCATGTCAGTCTTTCAGATGGTGACACATATTAACACCATACATTTACAATGGCTTACTGCTAGCATGTGTTATACTGGTGGGAATTGCCTTTGGCACTGCAGATGTCAGGGCTTGTCCCTGTCATCAGCAGTAGTGGGCAATGGCCACCAGGTCTTACCTCAACATGCATACATACTGACCACTCTCACACAATATGAAACACACATCAGCCTAACACACACAGACCTGCATATTGTGCAAATGCTACAACCTATCCTGCTACTTTAGCCATCTCTGGGCATCTGTGATCCACTGGTATTATACCTACACAAACATGTTACTACATTTCTACATAGGGTTGGTGGGGGGCATACATGACTGTCACGACGTGTGTACATCGGATTGGGGGGGCACACCAGTCCATTACTACATTTCTAAATAGGTTTGAGGGGGGCATGCCTGACTGTTACTACATGTCTAGGCTGGGTTGGGGGGAGCACACCTGACTGTGTGTACATTCCTACACAGGATTGGGGGAGGGGGGCACACCTGACTGTTACTACATGTCTACGCAGGATTGGGGGAGGGGCACACCTGTCTGTTTCTACATTTCTACACAGTGGTTGGGAGAGGGAACACCTGACTGTTGCTACATTTGAATGCTGGATTGGGGGAAAGGGGGACACCTGACTCTTTCTTCATGTCTACATAGGGGTGGGGGGGGCACACCTGACTGTTACTAAATTTTTATATAGGATTGTGGGGGGACACTCCTGACTGTGTCTACATTTCTACACAGGCTTGGGGGGCACACCTGACTGTTACTACATTTCTATGCTGGATTGGGGGCAGGAGCACACCTAAGTGTTTCTACATGTCTACATAGGAGTGGGGGGGGGGGCACACCTGACTGTTACTACATTTCTACATAGGATTGTGGGGGGGGACACCTGACTGTTTCTACATTTCTACACAGGATCGGGGGGGACACACCTGACTGTTTCTACATTTCTACATAGGATGGGGGGGACATACATGGCACTTGTGCACATTTACTATGACTGTACTGATATGCCAGGTATTCCATTTCATTCTGTATTCTAACCTATCATGCTGACTAGAGGCATATCAGTGTACTACAGGTCTTAGCTTTGTTTGAGCTACATATTAGTGTCTGACTTCCTACCCTTCAGAACTAACATCCCACTGCCTGACCTGCTGTAGTCTGTCTGTGTAGGCATGGGGGGGTGGTTACCCATAGGCATCATTCAGAGGCCATAGCACAGCCTCTGTTTGTGCTTGTCTACACATGTCCTGCTGGCTGAACCTGTTGTTGGGTATGTGAACCTCTCAGACTGGCATGTGTGAGTCATATTGACACACATGTCACCCAGCACATTTCCTGCAGTGGGTTTTGTCACCCTGTGTAGTACTGGCTACTATGGTGACTCCAGTATCTGTTACAGATCTCATGGTGCCACTATGAGTGTCTATCTGCTGGTATACCATTCAGCCACCCGATTCCCTTGCATGCTCACATCCATACCATAGATACAGGTAATGACACATTCTACTCCATTCGGCAATTGGTAGGTTGATTGACTTACCTTGTGGTTGTGCCAGTATTTTGGATGGTGCTGGAGGGCTGCCTATGTCAGATGCACATAGTACACTCCCTATACATGGTTGAGCATAGGTAGTGTCATGTTTGGCATCCCTTTTACTCTATGTGCGAGTCAGAGAGAGGTGTCATTTCCTGGGTCCCTACTGTGTCAGTGTATGTGCTATGCATTGTCTCTTTGCCAAGGCCAGGGCATACTGGGCACGCCTCCATCTGCCTACTGGGGCAGGCTCAGGTTGTTCCTCCTCTGAGTCACTCTGTGTCTGTGCAGGCCTTGGCATTGGTGGGGTGGCTGAGTGGCCCTGTCCAGTATTGTTCCTGCTGCTGCTATTTCCACAGGATCATATTGTGTAGCATGGCATGTACCATAATGATCTGAGTACATGTAGCTGGTGAGTACTGCAAGGCTCCAACGGATGTGTCCAGGCAACAGAACCGTGACTTGAGCATCCCAAACACATGCTCTATTTTAAGTCTGGTCTGTGCGTGTGCCTCATTATGGCGTTCTTGTTCGTGTATGTGTGCATTTCGATTGGGTGTCATCAGCCACGGCTCCAGTGCGTAACCAGCATCCCCCACTAGGTGGCCGTAAGGGCTGTCCCCTTTGGCTAATCTCTGGTACAGCTGTATCTGATGCCAGATGTGGGAATCGTGATAGCTTCCAGGGCAGCCAGCACACACATTTATTATAATGCCTGGGCATCGCACACGACCTGGCAGTTGCTGGAGGGGAAGCCCTTGCAGTTGATGTAGACCCTACCCTGATCACCGGGTGGTGCTTTGATGCATATGTGTGTGCAGTCTATAGCACCCACTACCGCAGGGTATTCTGCTATTTGGTGGAAGAGATGCATATTGCTGGCCAACACCTCACGGGTGTTGAGGAAATATACGTGCTCACCGGCATGTGCTGACATGGCATCCAGGAATTGGTGGAATACTCTGGATGCTGATGCCTGTGAGATCCCCATGATATCCCCAGTTGATCTTTGGGAGGTACCTGTGGCTAGTATTCCTAGGCCTACACATACCTTGGTATTCACTGGAATGGGTTCCCCTCTGTCAGTTCGGTGTGTCAGGCATGACTGGTGCCCCTCAACAGTTTGCTGTAGGAGGTCCCTGTCCACCCTATAGCGCTCCACTATCTCCAGCTCATGTAGCCCCTGGTAGGTTACCCTGGGTCTGTACACTCTTCTCCATCTCCTCACTGTGGGTTGGTCGACAGCATTCACATCCTCACCACCCTCAGCCTCTTCCACATGTTGTTGTATGATGCCTGCTTCAGCCCCTATCATTTTGTTGTTTTGTTTGTTAAAAGTTCCCCACTTGTATACACTGGTGGTGTAGACTATGGGAAAAAACAGAGGGAAAGGTGTTTGCATGGTTTATAGTAGTGTTCTGGATTGGGCTGGTCTGCTGCCTGTGTAATTGATTGATTCTGATACATTTCACCTGCTAGCTATGCTAATTCTCCTAGATTAACTTCCTACTGCTGTTTTCCCTTTCCATTACCTTCCTGTTTAAGATGGGGGTGTGCCGTGCAAACACAGTACTCAAATGTGCACAGAGCTGCTATTTTCTGGTTTACTTTTTTTTTTCTTTAAAATCCGGTGTGTGGTGCGCACACCCGCTTAGGCAATGTAAAGAGTGCTAGGCAGCCTCAGACACACCCCCTTGCCTAGCTGTGCTAAGCTAGGAGCAAACCTGAGCCGCAGGTCTCCAATCCACTTACAGTATGCCTGACACACCCCCTATGATGTCAGCTAACTCCTAGGCTTGCACCAAGCTATTCCTGCTCTTACACTGTTGGAAGCTGACTAGCATGCAGGGGAAATCTGGGATTCACTATCATTTCCCTCATTTGCATAGGATTGCCTACGAATGCATAGTTACATGTCCCACACTGAGCCTCCCCCCTTACCAATCACTATTCACTGGCCATGTTGTCTTCTGGCTGCCAGTGGGTATGATGGCAGAATAGTGATTTTAGTTAGAATGCTTATTGTAGGCTTATTTTGTTATTTTCCCCCGATCCCATTTGTGCGCCGCTGCCCTACTCTTAAACAGCTGAGATCGGCTAAAAAAAAAATAAAAGTTGATTTTTTTCCCAAGTGTTTTCCATGCCAAAGGCCTTATACTTGGCCATTGACATGCTTTCTACATAATATCCACCCTTTATTTGGAGCTGTCATAGTTACTGCCAGAGTACATTTCTGGAGATTGCACTAGTCCTGCATGGCCGGTTTCCAGCTTCCTGGATCGCAAATTCACCTCATTTGCATGGATTTCTCCTGCAAATGGGACAATTGGCATACAGGGGCTGAGTCTGTGCAGGACTAGTGCAGGAGCATTTGTGCACACCCCTACAGGTTATTCCTGGATCGTACGGCAGAAATATTGCCTGCTGGAGCTCCTGCACTAATCCTGCATGCCGTGCAAGGCTTGCAGAATCCGGGGGTATGTCTTTTTAAATGTATACAAGTCTTAGTACAAATAACACAGATGAGATTCACTGGAGTACATTGTGTGACAACTCAGCATCAAAACTGTTCAGCTTACTCATTACATAAAACTTCTGCTGTGTATCAGCGGCCTGCAATGTATCAATAAAAAAGTGATCTTTGCTAGTATTTATTGGGGCCTGGGAAAGAGGAGAGGAGATTATATTAGCAGAGAGATAAAGTGCACAAAGGTCTGATCCCCACATGTGCTAATTAAATGCAGTGCAAACCCAAAGAATATCTCTTGTAGAGTTCTGAAAAGGGAACAGTCTTGTTCTGTTAATGGGCCCTTCAGCTACTACACTAAGGTTTGTTGGAAGAAAGACATCTTAATTATACCATGACCCCCCCCATTAATATTCCAAAATGTGCACACTGATTGGTCAGCATGCACGTTGTAAATCAGAGTTATAGTAATGGAAAAAGGTCCGGTCTCCCAGACTTTTTCCATTAGTATAACTCTTTTTTTTTTTTTTACAGCAACGAAGAACGCAAGATCTCCGTTGCTGTTTGCAACCTGTCTCGCTATGTTAAACTCGTTTAACATAGCGAGGCAGCTTTTAAAAAAAAAAGCAATGGAGCATCCCCGTTGATTTTTTTTAAAGCTGTCTCGCTATGTTAAACCCATTTAACATAGCGAGACACTTTAAAAAGCAACGGAGATCTTGCTTTCTCCGTTGCTTTTTTTCAAAACTGTCTCACAATGTTAAATGGGTTTAACCTAGCGAGACAGCTTCAAAAAAAGCAACGGAGATTCTCCGTTGCTTTTTTTAAAGCTGTCTCACTATGTTAAACTCATTTAACATAGCGAGACAGTTTGTAAAAAGCAACGGAGATCTTGCCTTCTCCGTTGCTTTTTTCAAATCTGTCTCGCTATGTTAAATTTTTTTTTAATTTCAGAAATGTTTGCCTGTAATTGCGCTCGTTTGCGCGGGTGTGCCCTTCACATAGCCACAGTTAGCAGTCACTGAAAAAGCATATAAGCTCTAAATATGCAAAATAAGCCAAGTAGCAATAGCGTAGCGGTAGAGACGTCGGCCAAAGAGGAGGCAGTCACGGTTCAAGCACCAACATCATTTTTTATTTTTAGTGAAATAAGCACGAAACAATCCCCTGACATATATGTATATATATATATATATATATATATATATATATATATATATATATATATATATATATATATATATATAATTATAATTTAAGTAAAATGCAATGAAATGGGCCATGTTTTATGAAGAACTCTGACACAATAAAAAAATAAAATATTTTATAAGTGCTCATAGCTGAGCAGTGCTCTAACAAGCTGAGTATGTATGCCTGCAGGTGAGCAGTGGTTTAACAGGTGTAATAGGAGTGCCTGGAGTTAAGCAGTGCTTTAACATGCTGAAAGTGTCTGCCCGTAGTTGCACAGCATTTCTCACAGCGTAATATGCATGCTCATAGCCAAATAATGCGTTAACCAGCGTAACCCGTTTGCACGGAGCTGTGCAGCGCGCCAACTGGCTTACCGGCAGGCACCGTAGAGCAACCTGTATCAAAGCAGCCTTTAAACAGACACACCTCCTAGCCTGTCTATACAGTAGTAAAATAAAAAAAAGAAGCAATGGCCAGGCTTGAACCCAGGACACTGTGCATCATAGTCAAAGTACTGAACTGCTAATCCATGACAGCTGTACTGAAAACTGCAGTATTAGCATATATATAGGAATGAATGGAAATAGAAGCATGACAAAGCAGGTTTTGTGAAGCTGATACAATTCCAAAATGGCCAATCACAGATAAGTGCGGGAAAATGGCATATATAAGCCCCATAGGTGGGAATACACAGCATGACTGATTGTGGAACCTATTTGCAGTCAGGATGGCAGGTGTAGGAGAGGGCAGTCACTTTCGAGCACAGAGGTGGGGTGTTGAGGAGTCCAAATACATGGTTTGGCTCCTAGTCCATGATCATGAGGCTCAACTCATGCAGGGCCAGGTTCTGTGGGGTGCATATAAGGCAGAGGCGTGGAACCGGTTAGCACATGATCTCACCAGTGCCACAGGCATACCAAGGACTGATGAACAGGTCCGTCACCACCATGCGGACCTGAAGAGACGGAAGCAGGACCAACTGAACCATTGGATCCAGGAGGCCTGGCAAATGCCTAACGCCCCACTACTGAGTAAGTATCCATGTAATTATGTATGTAAGGAATTATCCTAGCTGATATTATGGAGATGTATGTTCCAATATTACTTCATTTATATTACAGCTGCAGATGTGCGTTCTGCAAATAGGCGAGTCTATGGTGATAGGCTGGAGTGGTTGCACCACCAGGCAGGTTAGTAATTATATTCCTGTACTTGTTATACAATATAAGTGAGACAGTTTGTAAAAGAGGTCAGAGTAGTCACATATTAATAAAGTTCAAATAACACTAGAAGAAAGATTCTGCTAGCACTGTATGATTAGATAAGTGATGCAGCCTGTAATCCAGAAATAAAAAGTAAACAAGTCTGAAATAGTGATTAGCCACCTGAAGTGTAATATCAGATAACCTGCAGCAGCCTGAAAATCACTGGTAAACAAGCAGTTTACATCCCCTTAGAAAATCTGCCATATGAAACAAGTGAGTCTGTTGGAAATGATTGTTGTAAGCAGCTATGACATGTTAATAATGCCTACAATAAAGTACCAACTTGAATTGTAAAAATAAAACAAGTGAGTGAGAGAAAGATGTATGAATTGATCAAGAAAGCTGTTATTATAACTTCTGAATAAAGTATACTGCAGTCAGTACATAATGAAATGAATGAGACAGCCACAACCAAAAAGTGAAATGTATGAAATAAAGTACTGAAGCTGGAATGTGTCTGTCCCACAATTTGTATATGTTGCTGTACCCTTGCAATATGGTGATAGTATGGTTGTATGAAATAATGAACATCCACAGTTGTCTAGAGCCATATAAATGAAATGTAGCAGGATGCTGTACCTGAACACAGCCAGATATGAAATGTGTATGAATAAAAATGCAATGGATATTAATGTATCGGTAACAGTCCCATCAACAACATTCCTAAGGTTACATATAGGAAACTGTAGTAAGACCTGTAGGGTATATATATCTGCAGCTACTAGAGATGTACAGCATATGTATATGTAGTTGAAGTTGTTAATGAAATATTTCTTCACCCTACCCTATATTCACAAATAATGCCATTCCACAACAAACTGGGTATGTGTATTCACAATCAATTCCTATGGACATTTGTCCTGTTGGTTCAAACATATTTGCATGTACGTTGCTACATGTGCCCTGTTCACATATCCAAACCCGATGGCCTGTTGCCATCAATCAACCCTGCATGTTGTTGGATTGTGTACTGTTGTTCAAAATATGCATGCGTCATGCTTGCTGTTCAATGTTTGGAATTCATGGGTGTTTGGTTAATGGGAATACTGATGCATACTGTTACAACTAAGTTTGAATGGTATTGTTTGTTACTAACCCAAAATGTCATAAAATATGTCTAAACATAGGACAACAGGGAAGGCGGGTTCCAGCGGACCCACCTCTCCCACCTCAGCTGGCGAGTGCACCTGGCACTAGTCCCAGGCCGGAACCTCCTCTGGTGGCCCTGTGCCACCTTCGGGTGGAAGCACTGCAGGGGATGGGGCTCGTCCCCCCTCTGCAAGCATGGCCAGAGGAGACTGTCCACTCACCCTCCAAAGTGTCAGGTCTGTGGTGCGTAGCGAGATCAGGCAGTCTGTGCTTGAACCCCTACACCAGCTTGAGGCTCGGGTGGCACAACTCACGGGTGTCCCTGCTGCCCGTCCTACACAGCCCCCAGCACAGCCCTATCCTGGGCTGTGAAGGCACAGTGGCAACTGCCCATGGGTGGGGATGTCAGTTCCACTGTTGCCCTCTGTGGGTTCATGGGCTCGCCGTATCCCAACATCCATCCCTGTCAATTGTGTTTCCCCCCACATGTGTCATACTCCGCCCCTGTATGTGTCTTGCTTGTCTTGTCTGTTAAACTCCCCTACCTACCTCCCCAAATATACCTACTTCCTGTACCTCACATTCCACTCTCACCTGAAAAAAAAAAAAAGGCACTCTGTTCCCACAAAAAAATTATGCCCCATACATAGCTGCCCATTTTGCAGACATGTCTGCTGGACATGTGAAGTGGTAATTACAATTGGCTGTACAACATACTTTGTTGTCCTCACCCCTCTCTCAGGGGTGGAAGGTTTCAAATTTCACACCAAATTACAGAGATATGCACAGCTGTTGCTGATAAAGAAATGGGCAGTTATGGTCCTTTCCTACATCCTTCCTGCAAATCCCAAGCTTGTTTTCCTACTGTCCTACCCTCTTTGTGACCCCTTTTTCACCACTGTCCTATCTCCCCATTTTCTTTTCTTTCAAAGAAATTAGCGTGGGTGTGCATGAGAGTAAGCACTTTTAAGCAGTAGTAAGCAGGTGTGCGCTTCTGTGCGCTTTAGTGTGTCTTGTGAAGCTAAGCGACAGTGCGCATGCGTGAGCTCCACGCAAACCAGCGCTAACCCGCTTACAACTGCTTAAAAGTGCCTTAGTCACTCTGAATGACAAGGCCTGTAGTCTGCTCAGCAGCAAAATAAAATTCCTCTGTCAGTCTCGAACCCAGGACCTTGGAAACACTAGTCTGCATGAATTACCACTAAGCGATGACTGATATACAAGAACTTGGTGCTGAAAGCAATATATCATGAAATAGTAGGACTGAATGTAAAGGGACTATAGGAAGGCTATTACACAAAGCTTGTCCTGTATCTTTACTGGCAATTCTTGTGGATTTGTATAACATTAGTGTGAGAAGAGAAACAGCCATGCTAGTCGGTAGCTAGTAGGTAATAATGTGACAGTAGCACCTTGCAAACCACACACACTATCAGAGCAGGATAAACACTGCCATATTTGAACAGGTAAGAGGCCAGACCTCACAAATGGGACTGAATTACAGGGATGTCCCTGATTTGAAAACAAATGTTAACTGTGCCCCACTGACTCCCTGTGAAATGTACTAATAGTAGGCAGAAAGGTGTTTTGTCCCATGTAATGGTAACTGTCAACTACTGAAAGTATGCACGATGTGCATGTCAGAAATGGTGTATTCACAAGCACACCCACATGTAGGTGTACAACCCACAAATATCAAAGGAGGTATCCAACTAATAACAGAAGGACAGTATAGCTGGTTACAAGCACTGCATGTGCCTGCTATCCATAACTGTTAGGACAAAGTAGAAGGTGCCACTACTGCTCAGGAGCAAAATAAAATACCCTTGTAGGTGTCAAGCCCCACACCCTGGCCAGACCAGACTGCATGCAGTACCACCAAACCACAACAAATATATAAGGAACTGCTGCTGAAAGAAATATAGCAAGCATTACAATGAGTGAATGTGAATGGAAAACAGGAAATCCATAGCAACACATTCCAGTAAAGACACCTAGCAGGCCTCCAAGGAGTGAATGTAAAGGCTAAATAGTGAAGCCATAGCAACAAATTGCAAGAGCCACTGCAGTAAACCAGTTACTCCACAAGTCCCACAGGAAAGCACATACTCCCATTTAAACAGTAATAGTATTATTAGGTGTCAGTTAACATACACACTGAGAAGAATAAACTGGAGGAAGCAATAGTCAGATGTCAGTACAACATGCATGTCAGTGCCTACAACACAGCCTGAGATATGAGAGACATACCAACCTTTACGCTCACACAACAGTGTCCACAGCATACCAGCATGGTCCCCACCTTGAAAATCTGAAAGGGCTACGCCTACCTCACCTAACATTTTATAGCACTGACCTGAAATCACAGTGAGAACTGCAATTACCACACAGCAGGCTGCATGCAATTAGCAAATTCTGCCTAACAATTGGTGCAGAGGCCATCACATGCCCATCTGCATATACCTACGAAAGCAGCCTGTACTCCCAGTCCACACATGCAATACGTTCATTGCAACAGCCGGAGGGGGGGGGAGAGACAGAGAGACAGAGAGAGAGAGAGAGAGAGAGAGAGGGGGAGAGAGAGAACATAAATAAATAAAAACAAAGAAATAAAACAAAAAAAATAAATAAAAGGCACAGACTGTTGAAACCACTACAGTACAGAACAGCAGGCTACCAAGCAGCAAGCCATCAAAATTAGCAGTGTCCAAGAAAGGTAATGTAAACTAATAATGTAATAGTCTACATACTGTGAACCCTCCATATGTGTTAGCAGTCTGTATATAGATATATATGAGGATGTGCATAGGGCAGGGGACATACTGTAACTGTTAGTGAAGGCTGGACATACATATGTATGTGAAGGATGCTATGTGCACATAACAATGTAGGTTGTAGTGCAATGTACAACGTAAGTTGTACAGTACTGAATGTTTAGTAGTATGTTAGTGTGTGTATTCGTATGTGTAAATTAAAAGGTATAAATATATATATTATATGTATATGTATGTATAATTATGTATGTATCTATATATAATGTGCATATATGTATACATAGATAGAGAGGAATGTAGAAATAGATAGACCCAGAATGATACCACAGTACAAGGACAAAATGATTGACCTCAACAATTGGCTAAGCTTCTGGTGTCATTCTAAGGGGATACAGCATCTGTCTGCCTGGGACGACATGACCGATTGCTGTGCCAGAGATGGCCTGCACCTGTTGCCCTCAGGATTTCAGATATTGGCTAAGACTCATCCCATCCCTATAGTGCCTTTGTCAGGCAAGGTTCAAATGACAAATACACCACTGTAAACGGTGACATCTGTGGCAGCTGTGCAGTGACAGAGACCTGATGCAAAGCTCCAGAGAGCACCCCTGCATTACCGGGCTTCACGTCATACCACACCTGTTGGTCACCTAACCCAGAAGGAAGCACTAAAGGCGGAGGCGTGCCCATATTCATTACGGATATCCACACCTCCAGGCTAGTTGCACCGCATAATGCATCTGAGGTATCCAATTGCAACTAACTCTGGGCAAGAATGCAATCCAAATCGTAGCTTGCTACAGACCCCCCACCATGCCCCAGGATTCACACCCCTCATGTCATAATACAATGGAAAGTATTGGGTACAACCCAACACCCTAATAATGGCCGAATTCACCTACCCCACCATTAACTGGAAAAACTACACCCATACCAACCCTATTGTGCAAAGTTTTCTATAATTCATAAATACCAACGCCTTGGATTAACATATTCACACCCCCACCAGGGGCAGCAATATCCCACACTTGGTCATCACCAACATGGGAAACCGGTGTTCCACACAAGAGGTCAATTCCTCATTGGTGAGATCTGACCACAAGGTAATCAGCCTAGACATCCACATCCCACCCCCAGCCCCAATTAGGGGCACCATCATAACAAACGTCTGAAAAGCCAATGTCACACATCTTAAGACAGAAGTGGCAAACTGCATGACAAACTGCATGACACCCATGCAGATGGACAATAGAGGTATGACTGCTGAATTCTACACAAATGCACTGTATAAGCACTTACATGAGTGCATGGATCATGCTATCCCTAATAGAACCAAGATGTTTTCCCCCAGACAAAGGAATCCAGTCTGGTGGTCCTGTGCCATAAACAAACTCTACATCAGAAGAAAGACACTGTTGCAAAAATAAGTAATTTCCCATGACTGGAGGAACTCCCTGGTCAACCTCAATAAGAAGCTGAGATCCTTCATAAAATCCCCCAAAGCTAGTTACGAAAACAAAAGTGCCACTGACTCTAAAGGCAACCACAAAGCATTCTATAGCTATGTCAAGAATCTAAATGGGAACACTCAGATCTGCTCTGAGGTACAGCATAATGGAACTAAATATACATAACCAACTGATATTGCCAACATCCTGGCAGATAGGTTCAGTGCTAACTTTACCCCCCTCTTACCCCCTAGAGGGCCCATCTCTATACTGGAAGAATGCAAAGTCCCTATAATCATGGCTGCACAGGTAAAATACACACTCTCCAAAGCCAAGAACACAGCATCCATGGGACCTGACAATATCCCAGGCTGCGTTCTACACGAACCACTAAATGAACTGGCACCCTACCGCAGTACCATGTTCAATCATAGCCTCACCTCAGGCTTTGTAGCCACTGAATGGTGCATCACAACACATCCCACTCCACAAAGGGGGAGCCACGATGGACCACGGTAACCACCGCCCCATTAGCCTGATGAGCCTGGTCTGTAAGGCCATGGAATGTACCATCATGGAACTCATAAACAAAGACATTGGTAATCTCCAAACTCTGGACCCTACTCAGTTTGGATTTGTAAAAGGCAGATCATGTCTCCTAAACCTGATTGACTTCTTTGAAGCAGTCAGCAAAGCCATAGATGATGGTGAAATGGTTCACACAGCTTATGTAGACCTTGCCAAGCCTTCCAACACCAACCCCCATTCTGGAATTATAGATAAGCACACTAAAATAGGTATAAATCCCTATGTCATAAGATGGGTTGACAACTGGCTCACGGACAGAACCCACACTGTGAAAGTAGCGTATTCCAAATCCAACATCAGACCAGTGACAAGTGTAGTACCACAGGGTTCAGACCTGGGTCCTCCCCTGTTTGGTATCTAGTTCTCCAAAGTGCAGGCCAACACTGAAGGTCTGTGGCTAACAAAGTTTGCAGATGACTGCAACCTAGGAGCCATAATCGCAACTCCTAATGATGTGGGCAAACTACAAAAGGCTCTCACTGAGACAGATACCTGGTGTCAAAGCCATGGCCTGAAGCTCAATGCCAAAATGTGTATTGTCATCCCCATGGTATAAACTCTGTACCCATGATACCAGATAGCTGGTAGTCTAGTTAATGCCGAAAATGTGATAATAGACCTTGGGACACAGGTGCACAGTAGTCTCTCCTTAGACAATCACATTGCTGCAGTGGTCGGGAAATCCATCTACATGGCTCATCTCATCACAAAAGGATTCCCATCCAGAAAAAAGAGGTCATTGTTCCCCTCAACTCATCACTTATTAGACCCATAATAGAGCACAATGCCCCTTTTGGTATGTACCTCACAGGACAACTACAACAACTGGAAAGACCACAGAAATACCTCACAAAGTGGATTACTGGCCTCAAATAGATGCCCTATGCAGACCGTCTCAAAAAACTACAGCTTGACACCATGGCATATCGCCTACTCAGGGGTGATCTCTGCCTAACATACACAGCTATGTCAAACCTACAGCTGTTGGACATGCTCCACTCAAATAAATCCCAATCCCTCTGAGCTACACGCTCTAGGGACCTTAACCTTGTCACCACAATAAACAGAATATGCTGGAGGGATAGAGTCCTGTCCCAGACAAATCCCATACTCTGGAACAGACTACCTATGTATGTCAAACAGAGCTCCTCATTAGCACTCTTCAAGAAAGATCCTGATGATTGGATGGGAAATGGGGAATTCACCCCGGGGATCACGTCTGTGGCTCTGCTCAACAGGGGCATAGGAAAATACCTTTCTTGGGTGGCGAAAGCCAGGGTACATTTATTGGCTAGGCTTGTATGGGCCCTAGGGCCGATAGCCTAGTACCTACCTATGACCATATATAGATAGATGGATAGAATATGTATATACACATATTATGTAATAGACACATACATATATAGATATATATAGATACATACACATATACAGACAGATATGCATGTGTACAGATATGTATGTATATGAATTTCTCTCTCTCTCTCTATCTCTCACCCCCTCTCTCTCTCTCTCTCTATATATATATATATATATATATATATATATATATATATATATATATATATATATATATATATATATATATATATATGTATATATATATATATATATATATATATATATATATATAGATAGATAGATACTGAGAGAGGCACATGTGTGTAGATGTATTGCAACAGGTGCCTGTTGACAAAGGCATGTACTGAACACCAGTATGGATACAGGAGTACCATACCCCATTTCAAAACACTTACACCACTAACCACCACATATGTGGTTGCCTGCCTACTACTGGATGTGTCAGGAGGGAACATGGGAAACAAGTGTACAGTAGCCTCCCCTGTGATATTCACAGTGGCACACCAGTCTTGTAATACCTGTACATGGTACATGTCAGCAGAAATAGTGGGTCAGCTAGTGAAATGTAGGTCACTGTACCCCTCTACACCTCACAATGTCCTACGTGGTATGTACCTCCCATGACAACTACAGAAATGGAGAAGGATACAGTCATACCTAACAAACAGTGATAATGCCCTCAAACACATTACCTATGCAGAGTGACTGACAAAACCACAGATAGAGTGCCACACAAACTACCGACACAGAGCATACCACTGCTGGATATACATAGTTAGTCACACCCATAACAGTTGTCCAACAACCATGGTAACACCTCACAATATCCCCAGCATAAATGACCTGTGTCTGTCATCCTTGGCACCGCAGTAAAGAGCACATGGTGGAGGTACAGGTCCCTACACACAAATAGGCCATACCCTGGAGTAAACCACCCAGCATTACGAAGCAAGGCTCCCCATTAGTAGATGTCAGACATACCACTGTTGAATTTTATGCAGATAGGTAGTATGCCATATGAGTCACCCTGTGTAACTGTTTGACAGGAGCAAGTACAACCACATTACATGTGTCCCAAGGGGCAGGGTAGCATAACAGTATGCTGCTTTAGGCCCAGGCCCAATAGCATACTACCTGCCTATGACACAATGCACACACACATGTACTCATTGCAATACCAACTATGGGAGGTGGAATGCGTGTGCCACTGACTGTGTGCAAGGTCTGTAATGGTGTGATTGCTCAGCATGACTTTGTGTCTGTCATGGTAGTGTGTGTCCTTGGTGTGAGGCCAGAGAAAGATGTGTCAGGTATTGGGATTCAAACATACTACATTGCCATATGCTGTGCTGTGGTTCCCTGTATGTGACTGTGGTGTAGGTATGGATATGGCAAGAAAGACTACGGTGCATTACCAGTGACATTTGTACTGTGCATTGCATGCATTGCATGGGTTGACAATGTTCCCCATACATTACCTTGATACATACCCCCAGTGTGAGGCTGTGCATTGGACCTCAAACAGTGTGCCGACTGCTGGAGTATACTTGTTTGTTGCATGGAGTGTGCCAGGCACTGTCACAGAGTTGTCAGCAGAGCACTGATATGTGGTCATTCAAATGTGTATCCTCCAATAGACAGACAGATGCTATATATGGCAGTTCAGTGATATCACTACAGTAGAGTTTTATGTGTGCCATATCACTTGCTCACATATTTTTCTTTTCCTTCCAGGGCAATGGTGCACCAGCGCAATCCCATATACTCTGCTGCAGAGGAAGAGGAGATACACCAGAGCCTGGTGCGGGAGTTTGCCACACTCTTTTCCCGCACCAGCCAGAACCAGCAGGAGAGGGCTGCACTGTGGCAAGACCTTGTCCGTCGGGTAAATGATATTGGCAAGCACAACCGGACATATGAGCAGGTACACCATCACTGCAGTGATTTAATTAGAAATGTCTGTCAGCGTGCATCTGATATCCACAGGAAACAGCTTGCCACAGGTGGTGGGGTGGCTATACATCCCCCCTCACCAGACTGGAGGGGCTCCTCCTAAGTGTTGTGGCTCCAGCCCAACAACAGCAACATCCACACACATGTGTAATGATGGAGGCTGGAGCCACCCAGCAGGAGGACTTGGAGCATGCAGGTAACATACCATATCTATATTTGACTGTTCTCTACACTGGTAGTTTATGCATGTGTGAGGTGTGTACTGTGTTTGTAGCTATTATCCTGGTAATTATTGTGCAAGAGTGATATTCTCAATATCGGCAGTACACCTGTGAAAGCCAACTGTTGTACTACTGAACTGTATCATACTCACAGTATCAATGGCGCAGTTGTGCCCACTGACAATGAATATCTTATTTGTGCAGGTCCCTCTGGTGTAACAGCAAAGCAGCCAATCTATGCTGGTAAGTGTGTAATAGCATTCCTTTAATACTAATGATAGTAATAGTAATAATACCCTAAAATGGTATTGCTATGTGTGTGATTGCAGGTGTGTCTGTGTCTGTGTGTTTGTATCTCATGTACTGAGGAGTGTGCATGTGTGCATGTGCACATGTGTGCATGTGCCCACGTGTGCATATGTCCATGTGTGCATGTGCCCATGTGTGCATGTGTGCATGTGCGCATGTGTGCATGTGCCCATGCGTGCATGTGCCCATGTGTGCATGTGTGCATGTGTGCATGTGCCCATGTGTGCATGTGTGCATGTGCACGTGTGCATGTGTGCATGTGCCCATGTGTGCATGTGTGCATGTGCATGTGTGCATGTGTGCATGTGTGGTAACAATGTGTGCACATTGTAAACTGTGTTTCCTGTCTTTTTCTCACAGATTCTGGTGCTGCTCTGGTGGTGTGCAGCAGGGAGCCTGAATCTGCTGCTGGGGATAGTGATAATGATGATACCTGTGTAATGGCACAGGGAGGTGTGCCAGGGTCCGTTGTTGGTCAACCAATCGACAGTACACAACTGTCAACCCCATCAATGCGCACAGTCATCCTGCCAATACATCCATTGTCACCAATATCCCTAGGTGATGGACAGCATACAGTGGGCATTGACCAGGGTAATGTGGTATCAGTGGCACATGCATCCCCTCACAGCAGCCATGGCCAGAGTCCTGGCATGGTTCCACACAGGCAGATGTCCAGGGGTTCACATGGGAGCATCCGTGGTTGTACTGCCCCTGTCAGACGTGCCCACAGAGGTCTTTCAACTTCAGCTATGTTCTGGGCTGTAATGCAGGCACAGTCATGTATGGAACGGTACACCAGACATGGTCTGAGGGAGCTGAGAGCACATCACACTGCTATGAATGACACTATGCGTGATGTTGCGGCTGCCATCCGTAATTTCACCGAGGTCATTGACAGACGTTGGGGGGGGACATTAGATCTGTTCCACAACTACATGTCCATGAGCCAAGGCAACGCAGGGCAGTTGAGGCGTCGACGTGGACGAATGCCAGCAACAGCAGCAGCTGGCAGTCATCGCGGACAACAACAAACCTGCAGCCGCTCACATAGTGCCAGTACCAGTCCCAGCAATGCTGGGTCTGTGCTTCATCAGACTGCCCTAGGAGACCATGTGCACATGGCTCTGGACAGTCCCAGCAGGGACATGTCTCCAGTCAACAACCACCTGCTTCTGATGACAGTACCCAGTCTGGCTTAGTACCTGATACTGTCCGTAGCACCCTTGCCAGGCACAGGTACCATGTCCGTGGCCAGAGACAGTGATCTGTACGACCTGGCAGGTACAGTCTGTGGCTGTCCACAAACACCCGTATATGGCGGCCACAAGGTGGAACTGTGTGCATGCATACACACATGCATAATGCTAACACCTAGGGCTAACACATACATGCACACATTGTATCAACATTGCCCCATCTTCTACGGTTGTCCCTCACTAACACACACACAGACATACATGTTGATTGGTTGGTGCTGATGCACAGGGTGACTACATAGAGTAGTAATATTATCATGTTGTCAACTGTGCAGTGTAATGATATCATTGTGGGTATATCCCAGCATGCCTGATGCATTAACAGTATGATTGTCATTGTATTGTTTGGTACACCCCTATAAATTACCATAGTGTAATGTCTGCACATCTTTGCATTCTGCTGGTAAGGCTGTAAATAGTAGGCCACCTACATAGGTAGCACATTGGATAAGTAAATAGAAGTTATGATACTCAATGGTGGACATGTAAACCGCATGATGCATGCAGTACAACCTCTACTCTGCATGGAGAATGTTGATATCTGTGCAGTAATAGACAATGGGCAGGATTCATGAAGCCTCCGTGTAAGAGTTATAACTCATACACGGAGGCTGCAGTTAAACGGAATGATGTCAGCATGCTCTGCATATTCATGAGAGCATGCTGAATCACACCTAAGGCTAACACGGTCCGTGTAAGACAGTAGGGGGCGTGTCCGTAGGCCGAGCCCTGTAAGCGGACACGCCCCCAGAAGAGTAAAAGTGCCCAAAGTAAACACCCACGACAGAGTCCATGGAAATGTGAATAAACACCACACAACACATGCCCCCACAGACTACGAACATAAAATGTACAAATGAACATCTCATAATTTTTTTTTAAATTGTAAAGATGTTTAACCGTGAGTCTTTCGTTTGCTGGCGTGCCCGTAGTGCAGCTACAGTTAGCAGTCAGTGGGAAAGCATATAAGAACTAAATAGGCAAAGTAAACCAAGAAGTGATAGTGTAGCGGAAGAGATGTTGGCTGAAGAGCAGGCATTCATGGCTCGAGCCCCCACAACACCAATTTTTTATTTTTAGCAAAATAAGCACGAAACAAGTCCCTGACAAATATGTACACATAAAATCACATTTTATGTAAAATGTAATGAAATAGCCCATTTATATTGAAGAAATGTGAGGTAACAAAACAATAAAAAATGCCAGATGTGCACATAGCTGAGCTACAGTTTAACAGGGTGAGTGCATCTGCCCGTAGGTGAGCAGTGGTTTAACTGGTGCAAAATGAGTGCCCGTAGCTGAGCAGTGGTTTAACATGCTAAATCTATGTGCCCCTAACTGAGCTGAGCGTAATATGCATGCTGATAGCCAAATGAGGCTTAAACCAGCGTACCCCATTTGCGCGGAGCTGCGCACCGCGCAAACAAGCTAACCAACGGGCAACGTTGAGCAAGCCGTATCAAAACAGCCTTTACACAGACACACCCCTCAGCTTGTCTAGACAGTCATAAAAAATAAAAAGCAGTGGCCAGGTTCGAACCCAGGATACTATACACCATAGTCAAGGTACTGAACCACTAAGCCATGACAGCAGTACCTATAAATGCAATAATAGCAAATATATAGGAATGAATACAAACTGGAGCATGGCAATGCAGGTTTAGTGAAGTTGATACAATTCCAAAATGGCCAGTCACAGATATGTGCAGGAAAAACGGACTATATAAGCCCCATAGGCGGGAATACACAGCATAAATGATTGTAGAACTGACTTGCAGCCAGAATGACAGGAGTAGGTGAGGGTAGTTGCTTTCGAGCACAGAGGTGGGGCATTGAGGAGTCCAGGTACATGGTCTGGCTCCTAGTCCACAATCATGAGGCCCAACTCATGCAGGGCCAGGTCCTGTGGGGAGCATATAGGGCTGAGGCGTGGGACCGATTGGCTCATGATCTCACCAGTGCCATAGGGATTCCAAGTACTGGTGAGCAGGTCCGTCACCACCATGCAGACCTGAAGAGACGCAAGCAGGACCAATTGAACCTTTGGATCCAGGAGGCCCGGCAAATGCCCAACGCCCCACTACTGAGTAAGTTACATTTAATTATGTATGTAAGAAATTAAACTAGCTGATATTATGGAGATGTGTATTCCAATATTACTTAAATTATATTACAGCTGCAGGTGTCCGTTCTGCGAACCGCAGAGCCTATGGCGATAGGCTGGTGCAGTTGCACCACCAGGCAGGTCAGTAATCCACTACCAGTAACTGTAAAGAAATATAAAAGTATGACAGTCAGCAAAAGAGTGCAGTGTAGTCACTAAGTAATAAAATGTGCAAGTAACAGTGTGAAAGTGTTTGCAAGTATTGCTTGATTACAAAAGTGTGTTGCAGCCTGTAAGCCAAACAGAAAAATGAAAATGTCTGACATAAATTCTGAAATAAAAATGCCCCACCTGTAAGACAATAGTACACAACCTGCAGCAGGCTGAAAAGTATAGCTGCAGAAGATGATGAAATCACATGTGTGAAATATATCGCTGTTGAAATACTGAAACATGGCAGAAGTGAGACTGCTGGAAAGGATTGTAATAACTACAGGTAAAACATGTCAATAAAGCCTGGAAGTAAGTACCATCCTGAATAGCAAAATGAAAACAAGTGAGAGAGTGTGAGACAGTGTCATGAATCCAGCAATACAGTAGTAATAACCCCTGAATAAAGTATACTGCAGTCAGTACATAATTAAATGCATGTGAGAATCCAAACCAAACAGCGAAATCTGTTCAAAGCGTTGCTGCAACTGGAATGTGTATCCCAAAATCTGGATATGTTGCTCTCAGTCTGCAATATGCAGATAGTATGATTATCTGATATACCAAACATCCACACTTGTCTATAGCTATATAAAGCAAATGTAGCAGGATGATGTAGCTGAAAAAAGCTAGATATGAATGTGTATGAAGAACAATAAAATGTATATTGATGTTGCAGTAACAGTCCTATCGCCAAGTTGAAGTAGTTATCATATTGGAAACTGTAGCTAGAACAGTAGTGTGTATATATGTGCAGCTATTAGAAATGTACAGCATATGTATTGGTATTCGAAGGTCTTAATATTATTTGCTTCACCCCACCCTATAACCACATATAACCCAATCCAGCAATACAGTAGTAATAACCCCTGAATAAAGTATACTGCAGACAAGACAGAATGAAATGCATGTGAGAATCAAAACCAAACAGCGAAATCTGTTTAAAGTGTTGCTGCATCTGGAATGTGTATCCCAAAATCTGGATATGTTGCTCTCAGTCTGCAATATGCAGATAGTATGATTGTCTGATATACCAAACATCCACACCTGTCTATAGCTATATAAAGCAAATGTAGCAGGATGATGTAGCTGAACAAAGCTAGATATGAATGTGTATGAAGAACAATAAAATGTATATTGATATTGCAGTAACAGTCCTATCACCAAGTTGAAATAGTTATCATATAGGAAACTGTAGTTAGAACAGTAGTGTGTATATATGTGCAGCTATTAGAAATGTACAACATATGTATTGGTATTCGAAGGTGTTAAAATTATTTTCTTCACCCCACCCTATAACCACATATAACCCATTCCACGTGAAAATGGTATGTGCAATCACAATTAACACCCCTGGACATTTGTCCTGTTGGGTCATATATATTTGCATGTCCGTTGATGCATCTGCCCTGTTCATACATCCAAACCTGATGGCCTGTTGCCATCAATCAACCCTGCATGTTGTTGGACTGTGTATTGCTGTTCAAATTATGCATGTGTTATGCTCGCTGTTCAATGGTGTGAATATCTGGGTGTTTGGTTAATGGGAATACTAATGCATGCTGTTACAACTAATTGTGAATGGTATTATATGTCACTAACCCAAACTGTCATGACATAATGCAAAACATAGGATGACAGGGAAGGCGGGTTCCAGCGGACCCACCTCTCCCACCTCAGCTGGCGAGTGCACCAGGCACTAGTGCCCAGTCTGGACCCTCCTCCTGTGGCCCTGTGCCACCTGCAGGTGGAAGCGCTGCAGGGGATGGGGCTTGCCCCCCTCTGCAAGTGTGGCCGGAGGAGAACCACCACTCACCCTCCATAGCGTCCGGACTGTGGTGCATAGGGAGATTCAAGACTCTGTTCTAGAGCCCCTACGCCAGCTTGAGGCACAGGTGGCACAACTTACGGGCATGCCTGTTGCCCGGCCTACACAGCCCCCAGCACAGCCCCGTCCTGGGCAGTGAAGGAACAGTGGCAACTGCCTATGGGTGGGGATATCAGTTCTACTGTTGCCATCTGTGGGCTCATGGGCTCTGGATATCCAAACCTCCGTCCCCGTCAATTGTGTAACCCCCCCACACATGTCATACACCGCCCCTGTATGCGTCTTGTTTGTCTTGTCTGTTTACCTACCCAACCTACCTCCCCAGCTGTACCGACTTCCTTCACCTGACATACCACTCTCACCTGAAATAAAAAAAAAAAAGGGCACTCTGTACCCACAAAAAAATTACGCCCCATACATAGCTGCCCATTCCGCACACATGTCTGCTGGACATGGAAACTATCAATTACAATTGGCTGTACAACAAGTATTATTGTTGTCCTGACACCTCTCACAGGGGTGGAAGGTTTCAAATGTCACACCAAATTACATACATATGCACAGCTGTTGCTGATGAAGAAATGGGCAGCTATGGGCCTTACCTACATCCCTCCTGCAAATTCCAAGCTTGTTTCCCTACTGTCTTACCCTCTTTGTGACCCCTTTTTCACCACTTTCCTGTCTCCCCATTTTCATTTCTTTCAAAGAAAATAGCGGGGTGTGCGCCACAGTAAGCACTGTTAAGCGGTTGTAAGTGGGTGTGCGCGTGTGTGTGCAAAGCTAACCGCCAGTGCGCATGCGTGAGCTCCGTGCACATCAGCGCAAACCCGGTTACAACTGCTTAAAAGTGCCTTAGTCACTTTGATTGACAGGTCCTATAGTCAGTTCAAAAGCAAAATAAAATCCCACTGTCAGTCACGAACCCAGGACCTTAGAAACAGTAGTCTGTATGACCTACCACTAAGCCATGACTCTTATACAAGAACATTCTGCTAAAATAAATATAACATGTAATAGTAGGGATGAATGTAAAGGGAATATAGAATGTGTAGTACCCAAAGCATGCCATTTAGAATTACTGTCAAAACTACTGCATTCCCATAATAGTAGTGTGTGAACAGAAACAGCCATGCTAGTTGGTAGCTTGTAGGTAATAATGTCAGTTAATGTACATATATAAATGTATGTATATGTACATATATATATATATATATATAAATATATATCTATATATAGTTGTAGGTGTCATTGTGCATACACACTTACTACAGGGAACAGGAGAGAGGAATTGAGAAATGTGAATCTACAACACAGCCTGAATCATGAGAGAGATACTAACCTTTACACTCACAGAGCAGTGTCCACAGCATACCAGCATGGTCCCCGCCCTCACAATCTGAAAGGGCAACGCCTATCTCACATACCCTTTTATAGCACTGTCCTGAAATCACAGTGAGAACTGCAATCAGTACACAACTGGCTGTATGCAATTAGCAAATGCTGGCTTACAATTGGTGCAGAGGCCATCACATGGACCTATGCAGATACCTACAAAAGCATCCTGTACTAACACTCCACACATGCAATACATTCATTGCACTGTCTGGAAGCAGACAGAGGGAGAGAGACAAACCGAGACAGAGAGAAAAAAAAAAAAAAAAACACGCTACACACTGTGACTCTAAGCTGTCAGCAGTGACAGTAGCAGCAGGAAGCAGAAGCAGTGGTAACGCAACCAGCTGTGACAAACACAGGTAATGCAAAGTAGCAGGTTAATAGTGTGCATACTGTGAACCCTCCAAATGTGTCATAGGTCTGTATCTATAGGTATGTCCATGTGATATGTTGTGTGTACGTAGTTCCACCAAAAGGGGATGACTATACATTACATGTCAATCAGTGTTAGGCCATGATCCTGGCAGCAGTTGTCTGTGCATTGCCCTCAGCAATGGCTGTAGTGACTGCTTTGAAAGTCAGCCAGGTTCAAAAGGCAGGATCAGCCCATCACAAAGGCAAACTGGCTAGGAACAAGTGTCTGCAGGTACCCGATATCACTGCATATGCATCCCATACTGAATAATTCCATAGCTTAGCAGACCAGGCCGGTTATGCATATGATGATATGATGTGGTAGTTCCCAGGGTCAGTCGAGGTGCCTCCGTAGTGATGTAGGACCACTGTTGCTGTATGCCAGTGTCCAGGTACATATCCTGTAGTATGGCCAAGATAAATTATCAGTCTTATATACGGTTGTATGTCCTCTTGGAGTGCAGGTAGCACACATCCAGGGATACAATGAGGTCACTGTGATGCTGTGTGTTCTGCTTTGCTGAAGGCGGCCCTCACCTGGACATGTGAGATGATAAGGAGGTTACATACAGCTGTGATAAGTATGTCAACTGGTGGGGGAGAAGGGGGGGATACGTGCACTGAACCTGTCTGTAAGAATGTTGCCAATATCTGTGTGTTTGGTGAACATTAAGTAGGTGTGTATTAACACAGAGCATATCTGAGGCATTTGGTCCATATGTGTAGCATAACTGAAGAAGGCCTTGTGGTTATCCATAGTGTTTGTGGCCATTTCCATCCCAGAGTAGGCCATGGCCATTGCTATGAGAGACCGTAGCGTAGTACCAGTGCTGACCACAGATGCCTTCCCTTAATGTGAATCTGCTCTGTCCTGCAGTAGCCTCCTGCTATTGTTATACAATCTGCCTCTGTCTGGGGTCCACCGGACAGGATGCCTAACCTTTGTGCATAAGGTATGGATTAGAAATGTGTGTGCAAGTTCCATGCAATCTGTGGCATGTCCGTGGTAAACATTTGCAAAGGGGTCAGCAGTGTGGGTTGTGGCTTCCACTGGCCCAGTGTGCTGCATGGATACCATCTCAGTCCTAACAAGTGAATAACTGTCTAATCACATACATATAAAAGTAATCTACTGTGCTGGTGGTGGTGGTAGGATATGTATATCCAGGCCGAGTAACTTCTGTCCACATCACACTAGTGGATGGCATCCCACATACAGTACCTTGGGATGAACCCCCAGAGTGAGGTTGTGCATTGGACCTGTCAGTGTGTGCTGACCGATGGGGCATGCTACTATGTTGTGTGGAATGTGGCAGGTATTGTTGCACAGGTGTTGGCTGAGCACCGATATCTGGCCATGTACTTGTGTATCCACCATGACACACACACATGCTACATATGGGAGTAGTAGTATATCACTACACATGAGTATCATGTATAGTATGTGTGCCATATATTGCTGACATAGTCTGCTGATATCCTGTTTGTGTTCTCTTCCAGGGAAATGGTGCATCAGCGTAATCCCACCTACTCTGCAGCGGAAGATGAGGAGATACACCAGAGCCTGGTGCGGGAGTATGACATCCTGTTTTCCTGCACCAGTCAGAATCAGCAGGAGAGGGCTGCACTGTGGCAAGACCTTGTCCGTAGGGTAAATGATATTGGCACACATAATAGGACATATGAGCAGGTACAACATCACTGCAGTGATTTAATCAGAAGTGTCCGTCAGCGTGCGTCAGATATCCACAGGCAACAGGTTTCCACAGGAGGTGGGGTGGCCACACATCTCCCCCTCACCAGACTGGAGGGGCTACTCCTAAGTGTTGTGGATCCAGCCCCGGAACAGCAACAGTAGTACACCTGCATCATGATGGAGGCTGGATCCACACAGCAGCACGACATGGAGCGTGCAGGTAATATGCCATATGTACACTTGACTGTTCTGTATACTGTTAGTTTATGCATGTGTAAGGTGTGTCCGTGGTATGTATCTGTCATCATAGTATGTAATTGTGCATGTGTGATACTGGCAATATCAGCAGCTGACGTGTGAAAGGCAACTGGTGTACTACTGCACTGTATCATATGCAGTATCAATGGCACAGTTGTGCCCACTGACATTAATCTCATCATTTCTGCAGGTCCCTCCAGGGTTACAGCAAGGCAGGCCATCCATGCTGGTGAGTGTGTTTAACAATACCTGTAATAGTCCTGATAGTGCTAGTAACACTAGTGTAACTCAGTAGTGCTCTGTGTGTATACTGCGGGGTGTGCATGTGTGCATGTGTGCAGGTGTGCCTGTGCCCATGTGTGCATGTGTGCATGTGTGCAGGTGTGCCTGTGTCCATGTGTGCATGTGTGCATGTGTGTATGTGTGCATGTGTGCCTATGTCCACGTGTGCATGTGTACATGTGTGCATGTGTGCCTGTGTCCACATGTGCATGTGTGCATGTGTACACGTGACCACGTGTGCATGTGTGCATGTGTGCATGTGTCCATGTGTGCATGTGACCACGTGTGCATGTGTGCATGTATCCATGTGTGCATGTGTCCACATGTGCATGTGTGCATGTGTCCACGTGTGCATGTCTGCATGTGTGCATGTGTGCATGTGTGCCTGTGTGCATGTGTGCATGTGTGCATGTGTGCCTGTGTGCATGTGTCCACGTGTGCATGTCTGCATGTGTGCCTGTGTCCATGTGTGCATGTGTGCCTGTGTCCATGTGTGCATGTGTGCATGTGTGCATGTGTCCATGTGTGCATGTGTGCATAAGTGCATCACTGGTAACAATGTGTGGAGACTGTAAACTGTATTTCCTGTCTTCCTCCCACAGGTTCTGGTGCTGCTCTGGTGTCCTGCAGCAGGGAACCTGAATCTGGTGCCACAGGTACTGGTAATGATGATATTTGTGTAATGGTACAGGAAGGTGTGTCAGGGTCCGCCATTGGTCAGCCAGTTGACAGTACACAGCTGTCAACCCCATCATTGCGCACAGTCATCCTGCCAGTACATCCTTTGTCATCATTGTCCCTAGGTGATGGACAGGATACAGTGGGCATTGACCAGGGCAATGTGGTACCTGTGGCACATGCGTCCCCACACAGCAGCCATGGGCAGGGTCCTGTGATGGTACCACACAGACAGTTGCCCATGGGTTCTCATGGGAGCATCCGTGGGCGTACTGCCTCTGGCAGATGTGCCCAAAGAGGTCTGTCAACCTCAGCTATGTTTCGGGCTGTCATGCAGGCACAGTCGCGTATGGAAAGGTACACCAGACAGGGTCTGAGGGAGCTGAGAGCATGTCGCACAGCCATGACTGACAGTATGCGTGACATCGCGGATGCTATCCGTGATTTCACCGATGTCATAGACAGACGTTGTGGGGACATATTACAGCAGTTCCACAACCAAATGTCCATGAGCCAGGGCAATGGTGGGCATTTGCGGCGTCGACGTGGCCGTATGCCAGCAACAGCAGCAGCTGGCAGTCGGCGTGGACGACAACAGGCCCGCGCATGCCCCCATAGTGCCAGCAGCAGCCCCAGCAATGCTGGGTCTGTGCTGTCATCAGAACGCCCCAGGAGACCACGTGCACATGGCTCTGGACAGTCCCAACAGGGACCTGTGTCGAGTCAACACACTCCCGCTTCTGATGACAGTACCCAGTCTGGCTTAGTACTGGATACGGTCCGTAGCACCCCTGCCAGGCACAGGTACCATGTCCGTGCCCACATACACTGATCTGTATGACCTGCCATGTGCAGTCTGTGGCTGTCCACAAATCTCTGTATATGGCAGCCATGAGGTAGAACTGTGTGTGTGCATACACACATGCGGAATGTTAACACCTAGGGTGACCACATACACGCACACACTGCACCAACACTGCCCCACCCTGTACTGCTGCCCCTCACCAACACACATACACACACATGTCAATTGGTGGTATCAGTGGCTGACTCAGGCATACCTAATTCACACCCTGTGCATATGATGACACTGTGCCACCTTCTGCAATCTCCAACATCATTGCAGGAACAGGTAAACACATTGCTGATGCACAGGGTGACTACATAGAGGTGTATTAGTAGTATCATGTTGGTAACAGTACAGTGTGCTGATATGACTGTGTGTATATCCCAGCATGCCTGATGCAGTAACCGTATGAATGTCCTGAATTGTCATCTGCACCCATAGTACGTACCAAAGTGTAACAGCTGCACATAATTGCATGCCGGTGGTAAGGATGTCAACAGATAGCCGCATACATGGGTAGCACAGGGGGGAAGCTAACGCAAGTAGTGATATGCAATGGTGGACTTGTACAGTAATGGTGTCAAGTTGCCCACAACGACTGTGCAATGTGGATGTTTGCTCATGTTGATATGTGTGCAGTACCAATGTAATCCAAATCACAATTAACTATGACATAATATCAGTTCTACCATGGGCATCTGCGCTGTGTATTCCTGGGTTCATGTTGATAGTGCCTACATATTTACATTGTTACTTACTGTTATTGTTACCCCTTCTTTGTTGTACAATGCACTACTTCCAGCCCTGCTTACTGTAGCTTTGTTTGCATGCATGTTCACTTGGGGTTCCCTGGAACACTGCTTACACCTGCAATGCAGAGTTACAGTGCTTCTGTAGACTCCTAGTGACATCTGCATAGCGTACGATATGTATATCAAGTTTACACATGACAGAACGTCACTGTTTGTCCTGTACGCATGTACATTGCCTGTGACACATTGCACATGTCTTACCTGGCATTTACTCGTGTGTGCAGTCATATATGCCAGTGCTATGAAACAGTAGCAGTACACCCACACATACACACCTTCAGTATGTTGTTCCCCATTGGCCCTATGTGTTGGTACTCACCATGGCAATCACACTACTAGGGTAGCATGTGCAAAGGTAACCTTTGAATCGCCTCTATGGTCCAGTTGTGGTTTATGTGAGTCATGTGGCAATGTCACAGCTGCCACATGTATGCAGTCAGCCATCACCTTTGGCCAGGAACGTACAACACATGTGTGGGATGCCACCACACAGCCAATCTGGGGACTGAGCTCTCTGAACCCAGTAATGCCATACCCTGTCAGGTGGCATGTCATATATACTACATCCTGGACAACCTTCAACCCCAATCCCTGCTGCTACTATTGATAAAACCCCTGAAGATGTTTCTGATAGTTTCAACCAATTCTTTACTGAGACAATTCAAGCCCTAGCTAGTCATCTACCTCCTAGCTCCCCTGGTCCTGAAAGTAGCACCCCTAGAAACCTACTTGCGTTCAGCTTCCAACCAGTTGCCACTTCACTTATCCATACCTTGATCGAAAAATTAAAACCCACTACACTTTCTGCTGATCAACTCCCTGCTGAGTACCTACAAAAATCAGCTGATGCTATTGCTTACCCCATCTCAAAACTAATCAATCGAACCATAGTAGAAGCCATAATTCCCACCATCTGGAAAATATCCTATGTAATCCCACTTCACAAAGGAGGCAGCTCTACTGAATTCTCCAGTTATAGGCCAATAGCTATACTCTCTCCACTTGCAAAGATTATAGAAAAATGTATTCATAGACAATTCATGCACCACCTAATCCAAAATTACCTTATGGCAGACAGTCAGCATGGCTTCCATCCTCATCACAGCACTACTTCAGCCCTCCTAGCCTTTACTAACACCATAAACCATAATCGCAACAATAATTATATATCCTCAGCCCTCTTTTTGGATCTTTCCAAGGCATACGATATGGTTGATCACCAACTTGTAATCCACACCCTGCAAACATTCTGTCTAGATACTGGAGCCCTCCAATGGTTTCAATCCTACCTGAATGGTCGACAGCAGGCTGGCCTCTGGCAGAACAAACTCTCTAACCTTCTACCTAACACCCTCAGAGTACCACAAGGCTCTATACTAGGGCCCTTGCTGTTCTCCATCTTCATTAACGACCTTTATACTGTCATCCCAAAAGTCAGCTGTATCCAATATGCTGATGACTCTACTCTGATTTGCTCTGCCACATCTCCAGTAGAGTTATGGTCAGCTACCCAGACCACCTTTAATACAATAGAAAACTGGCTTTCTGAACATCGTCTGATCCTAAATCCCAAAACAACTAAAATGCTGTTATTTTCACCCACACGTAGGTCTACCGCTTTCACCTTTACCATAAAATCAAATGATGGCACAATAATCCCCCCTGACCCATCTACTAAACTATTAGGTGTCATCATAGACAATAATCTCAAATGTGACCTACATGTTAACCAAACTATCAAAACCATCAATAAAAACTAGGGTCACTTTACAGAATAAAAGCCTTCCTAACCCCTCCAGCTAAAATTGCCATAGCTCGCTCACACCTTCTTTCAACCCTTCTGTATGCATCCCCTCTACTCTCGAATTTGAACAAGAATGTCCTTAACAAACTCTCAATTTGCTACAACCACATTGCCAGGTTTGCCACTGGGCTGCCTTTTAGGACACATCATTGCATCAATCTAAATCAGCTTGGTTGGCTTGAACTACCTAGGCTAATCCAGTATAACCAACTGATTATGGCCTATAAAATCCTCTATAATCTGGACAATACTCCTGCACTTAAAAATATTATCACCCCCTATAACAATCCTAGACAGCTTCGATCCTCTAACAAACTACTAAGTCAGACTAGCAAAATTAATAACACAGCCGGTGATTCTCTCTTTGCAAACTCTGTAAGTAGATCCTGGAACTCACTTCCAGCTGATATTACCTTACTTTCCACCTTAGGTCATTTAAAACTAGACTCAAACAACATTTGTCACTTAACTGGCTATGTCAATGTATCAAGCCTGGCTAACTCGAATGTGTAAAAATCTGTTAACCAGTTTACTGTGTAATTTAATTTAATCCTGACTTGTGCTCTGGACTAACTTTAACCTGTGGAACTTGTTTAACTTGCTTACTTATGTAATCTCTGTAAATAATCTGTTTGTAATATGTAATGCTGGTGTTCTTCATGCTACTCAAGTCAGAAGTGACAAACGTCATGACACCCATGCAGACGGGAACTGAAAGTTCAACTGCTGAATCCTACACTAAGGCACTGTATGAGCACATCCACTCATGCATGAATCATGCCATCCCAAATAGAACCAAAATGCTCTCATCCAAAAAAAGGAAGCCAATCTGGTGGTCCCCTGCCATAAACAAACTTTACAACAAAAGGAAGAAACTTTTGCAGAAAAGAGGAAAATCCCAGGATGCAAAAAACTCCCTTACTAGCCTCAGTAAGAAACTGAGATGCCTCATAAAATCCTCCAAAGCTAGTTACGAAAATAAAATTGCCAAAGATTCCAAAGACAACCACAAAGCATTCTATAACTATGTCAAGAATCTAAATGGCAATGCTCAGATCTGCTCTGAGCTAAAACAGAATGGCATTAAATATACTGATCCGAAGGATATTGCCAATATCCTGGCAGATCGATTCAGTGCCAACTTCACCCCCCTCTCACCCCCTAAATGGCCCATCTCAATACCGGAAGATTGCCAAATTCCAGTAATAATGGCCACATAGGTACAAAACGCACTCTCTAAAGCCAAGAATACAGCATCCATGGGTCCAGATGACATCCCGGGCTGTGTACTACATGAACTACAATATGAACTGGCACCTTACCTAAGTGTCATGTTTAATCATAGCCTCACCTCAGGTTTCGTGCCCACTGAGTGGTGCAGAGCTACAGTTATCCCAATCCACAAGGGGGGATCCACCTTGGATCCCGGAAACTACCGTCCCATCAGTCTGACAAGCCTTATCTGCAAGGCCATGGAGCGTATTATCATGGAACTTATAAACAAAGACATTGGCAACCTTCAAACACTGGACCCCACCCAGTTTGGGTTTGTGAAGGGCCGATCTTGTCTCCTGAACCTTATTGACTTCTTTGAATCAGTCTCCAGAGCCATGGACAAGGGTAAGGTGGTCCACACAGCCTATCTAGACCTTGCCAAGGCCTTTGACACCATCCCCCACTCTGGAATCATAGATAAACTTACTAAGTTGGGCATTAATCCCTATGTCACCCAATGGGTTGCTAAATGGCTTACTGATAGAACCCACACTGTAAAAGTAGCCAACTCCAAATCCAGCTCCAGACAAGTGACAAGTGGAGTACCTCAGGGTTCAGTCCTGGGGCGCTCTTGTTTGGCATCTACTTCTCTGAAGTACAGGTCAACACTAAGGGACTCTGGCTAACAAAGTTTGCAGATGACTGCAAACTGGGAGCCATTATTGAATCCCAAATGATGTGGATACTCTACAAAATGGCCTTACAGAAACAGATGCTTGGTGCCAGAGCCATGGGCTCAAGCTCAATGCCAAGAAATGTATTGTTATCCCCTTTGGGAAAAAACATGTATCCATGAATTACCATATAGGTGGCAGTACACTAAACACAGAAAGTGTGATAAGGGACTTAGGGACACAGGTGGACAGTGGTCTCACCTTCGATAACCACATCGCCACAACAGTCAGGAAATCCTTCTATGTGGCACACCTCATCACGAAGGGCTTTTCATCCAGAAAAAGGAGGTCATTGTCCCACTGTACTCATCCCTCATTAGACCCATTATAGAATACAACACCCCATTTGGTATGTACCTCTCAAGACATCTGCAACAACTGGAAAGGCCTCAGAAATACCTCACTAAAAGAATCACAGGCCTAAAGCAGATGCCCTACGCTGACCGCCTTAAAAAACTCCAGCTATACTCTGTCGCATATCGTCTACTCAGAGGCGATCTCTGCTTAACATACAAGGCCATGTCAAACCCAGAGCTGTTGGACATGCTACACTCAAAGAAATCCAAATCCCTCAGAGCTACACGCTCCAGGGATCTAAACCTTGTCATCACAATAAACAAAACATGCTGGAGGGATAGGTTCCTGACCCAGAGACTCCCCAGACTCTGGAGTAGATTGCCCATACATGTAAAGCAGAGTGCCTCTTTGGATCTCTTCAAGAGGAACCTTGACGATTGGATGGGAGAAAGGAAATTCACCCCAGGGATCACATCAGTTGCCCTGCTAGACAGGGGTCCAGGAAAGTAAATAATGTGGGAAGAAATAGCCAGGGAATTGTTATGGCTAGGCTTGTATAGGCCCTAGGGCTGATAGCCTAGTACCAACCTATGAACCTATGAATTATGTAATGCTGTATCTGCTTACCCTTGAAGCTTTTCTCCCCGGGCCTCTGCTGAAAATGGACATGCATCCTGTCGGACTATCCCGGTCAACAAATGTAAGATAAATAAATAAAAAATATTACAGTGACTACCATACCAGTCAGACATTGACATGCACTGACAGCATGCTGAACACACAGGGGCATAAGTGGGGACTCAGAATAGCATCCTGCCTGAGCATCACACACCTCCGCAGCTGGCACACAGGCATATGTTCCGTCGGAACAGAGCACATGCCACACATGGCACACACATCCCGTGTGCCACACACTCACAGCCTGTAGGACTACACAACACACCTGCTACAGATGTGTCAGGTACCTGTCTTGGGTGCTGCACTGGGGTCCCGCTCAACAGGCTGTATCTGGTGAAGGTCACAGTGATATGCCTCAGGGGCACTATGGTCCACCACAAAACACATGCATACATGTCAGTCAGAGGCATGGACACATATGACTCACTCATTGACCATGCCACTATGGCTGACCTGAGACATACCTCCCTGGACTACATGATAGGGAACATAGAATGGATCTCTCAGCATGTGGCAGAGGCCAGTATGAGCCTGATCTTGGTTGCCAACATACCCTCACCAGGTATGTTACCACTATATGTAGGAAGGGTGTTGTATGTCTACATTCTGCTCAGTCTCCAATGTCATTCATAGGGTATCCGCTGGCTGTCAACGTGTGCTTACATGCTAGGGAAGCCACAATGATGTGCAAGGGTCATCTTGCACGTGACACCCATGGCCCGATGTATATTGGCAAAGCTCCTTGATACACAAATACTGCCTTATGCTGCAGGACATGGTTTACATAGCCACCTCCACGGGTATCACACAGGTTAGGACACTAACGGTGCTGCTACACAACAACAGCAGTGTACACCGCAAGATGCATGCACTGGACACTGTCCTCAACACGGTGAACTGCAATGTCTGTGCAGTACCAGAGTCCTGATTCATGGCTCACAGGTGTTACCCATCACTGACAGGTTATGCCCCATACCATGCCTGTCGTCCCCTACATGTGTAACACACATGGACTGGGGGGTGGTATCCCAAGGCACCACAGATACACACACCTCCAGGTTGTTGGCACAGCACAAAGCATCAGGGCCTAATCATGTGCAGCTAACAGTGTGTCGCACTGCCATCTGGTTCATAGCCTGGCACACACAACCCTCCCATACACAGGAAGACCACCTATCCTCCATAACAACACTGGCAATATGACAGTCTCAAGAACTGTCTTTATATGGCTGGACTGCATCCAGCCAAATGTTGTGCGTGAGCATTACTGTAGCTACAACACACTAGTTGAAGGGTTCACAGCATGTGGTCACTGAATTGCAGTGGAATGACATGTTACCACTCCCACAACAGATGGGAACATGCAGCACCTGTACATAGACTACATGTAGACTATATGGCCCAGACCAGATGTGTATCCCCTGCTGTAGGTATTTTACCATATACACCCACACTGTATAGACACATACCGCGTGCGGCCCCTGCACAGTAAGACACAGTCATATTGGTATACATTGCAAATACCATTTATCCACTCGAGGCATGTGTCAGACATGGTAACTACTGCAGGTCACAGGTATTTATGTGTATGTGTCACACACATACATCATGTGTGCAATGCCATTGCTGGTTTAGGCAATGGCATGCATCGTTATGTACAAAGACCCACACAAGGTCATAATGTGTGACACAACCACATGTGGCAGTTGTGGGTTACCAAAACATACCTATCTGTACTCTGACAATGGTAATAGACACAGTAGCAGAGCGCACTATTGGCATTACTGGCCAACTAGCCCTGTTTGGCTGTGCTGATAGTGTGGTGACATCCCCTGTGTTTACTGGGGGAATATGCAGCATCTGGTGTATTGTAGTATTTGCCAAAAGGATCTGTTTTCTCACACTTGCATTTACACACACCCTACTACCCCCACACACACACTTGCCATTTGCAGGATTCATACCCCTACCTAACTAAATCACGACACGTGAAAGAGATGCATTAGCAAAGCGCACTATTCGGATTATTAGATAGTCTCTTTTCTCTGGCTGTACTTATAGGGTGCTGACATCATCAGTATTTTGAAAGGGTAATGTGCATCAGGTAGTGTGATCTCCTGATTGCCAAAACTAACATGTTTGTCATACGGAAGTGCACACACACAAACTCCCCACATCCAAACACACACACTTGCAGGTTTCAAACCCCTACCTAAATATGTTATGGCACTTAAGAGTGACGCTGTAGCAGGTTGCGCTATGCTGAGTACTGGCCGATGTCTCTTCTCCAGCTGTATGTATAGGGTGCTGTCATCATCACTGTTTGGAAAGGGTAATGTGCATCATGTAGTGTGATCTCCTGATTTCAAAAAAACATATGTTTTTCATATAGAATTGCAAACACACAGAGTCCCCACATCCAAACACACACACATGCCATTTACAGGTTTCAAGCTCCTACCTAACTATATTATAACACTCGGGAGAGACGCATCAGCAGAATGCGCTATTCGAATTACTGGGAGGTTTTCTTTCTCCTGCTGTACTTATAGGGTGCTGACATCATCAGTGTTTAGAAAGGGGAATGTGCATCCTGTCGTGTGTTCTCCTAGTTGCCAAAAGGGATATTTCCTTCATACAGGCTTGCACACACACTGAGCATTTGCAGGATTCAAACCCCTACCTACCTACCTATGTTATGATACATGAGACAGACGCATTAGCGGAGTGCACTATTCACATTATTAGTAGGCTTCCTTTCTCCTGCTGCACTTATAGGGTGCTGACATCATCTGTGTTTAGAAAGGGGAATGTGCATCCTGTAGTGTGTTCTCCCAGTTGCCAAAAGGGACATTTCCTTTGCACAAAATTGCACACACGCGAACCCCCCTCATCCAAACACACACACTTGCCATTTGCAGGATTCAAACCACTACCTAACTATGTTATGACACTCGAGTCAGATGCATTAGCAAAGCACGCTATTCACATTACTGGGAAGTTTTGCTTCTCCTGCTGTACTTATAGGGTGCTGACATCATCAGTGTTTAGAAAGGGGAATGTGCATCCTGTAGTGTGTTCTCCTAGTTGGCAAAAGGGATGCTTCTTTCATACAGTCTTGAACACACACTAACCCCCTCCACACACACTGAGCATGTACAGGATTCAAACCCCTACTTAACTATGTTATGACACTCGAGACGGATGCATTAGCAGAGCATGCTATTCGCATTTCTGGGAGGATTTCCTTCTCCTGCTGTACTTATAGGGTGCTGACATCATCAGTGTTTAGAAAGGGGAATGTGCATCCTGTAGTGTGTTCTCCTAGTTGGCAAAAGGGTTATTTCTTTCATACAGTCTTGAACACACACTAACCCCCTCCACACACACTGAGCATTTACAGGACTCAAACCCCTACCTACTGATGCTATGACACTTGAGATGGATGCATTAGCAGAGCGCGCTATCCGCATTACTGGGAGGCTTTCCTTCTCCTGCTGTACTTATAGATTGCTGACATCATCAGTGTTTAGAAAGGGGAATGTGCATCCTGTAGTGTGTTTTCCCAGTTGCCAAAAGGGACATGTCCCTCTCACAGCCTTTCACACACACAAACCCCACTCACTCACCCACACGCACACTGAGCATTTGCAGGATTCAAATCCCTACCTAACTATATTATGACACTTGATGGAGACGCATTAGCAGAGCGCACTATCCGGATTACTGGGCATCTGTTCTGCACCTGCAGTATTTATAGGGTGCTGACATCTTTATTTCTACAGAGGTATGTACATGTAGTACTGCCTGTCAGGTGGGGGATAGCATATATATGCATTTGCAGCCACCTACGTCAGGGTCAGATATGCACATCGCACTGGCAGGTTATGTTCTATACCATGCTTTGTGACCACAGGACCTGTAACACACAACACAACCAGTCCAGAACACCACACCCACATCCAGGACACACACTTAGCTTCCCTGGGAACAGTGCCGGGATATGCAGGTGTTCACATACACCATTCCAGTTGTTAACATCAGGTACAGGCATATTGTGTGTGAGAACTACTCAGGCCTCTACCACTTTACCCTACAGCCACTACAATTTGTGGGTCCATGTGCTATGGCAGAACCACACACCACAGCCACATGGGGAATACATATTGCACCTGTCCATCTGCAACGTGGGTACTCACTGTTCCACACCAGAGGTAGACCACCATTGTTGATATCTGACCATAACCACCTTTCCCTGGACATCCATATCCCATCTCCACCCCCAGGCAAGGTTGTCACTGCACACAAACAGTATTTAGCACAAGCAGACTCTACACTTGTGAAGACTGGGGTGGACGACTTCAGAGGACCCATGCTGGGGGACTATACTGGCCACTCAGCATAATCCTTGACAATTGCATTCTATGAGCATGTGTACAGTTTGCATTGATCATGCTATCCCACATATACCCATGACTGCTCCACAACAAGACACCTGTCAGCTGTACACCAGCCATATATGCGCCGTACAACAGACAGAGTGAGCTAATACATTGCCGAGCTGTAGCCCACAGAGGGGGGACATCTGTGAACAGTTCCGGCACGGCACTTCATTCACACATAATCATTACAACACAGTGTTGACAGTGGAATCATCCAGAGAATGCAGATAGGGCTCCCCTCAGTCTGTTACTTGACGGACACCTACTGTCAGAGATCCTCAGCAACCCTCTCCCAGCACACACCGACAACATGGCTGTGGCTTAGCACATTCAATCCCTGGGACCTCCACGGTGCCCCTGCTTGACAGAGGCACAGCTCACTAGCCTCACATGTTGCCTTCTGTGACCTACTTTACAGTGGCATAGTAGCCTACTGTCCTGGGGATGCAGATGCCAAGCACACTCTGGCTGAGCTGTCATTCCCTAGGGCAACAGGCCTAGTATTGACCTCTACACCCATATGTTCAATTGTCGGATGTACAATATTTGTTGTGCTGTTCTACTGTTTGCAGGTCTTTATTGCCATAGCATTCCCTGTTCCTATGACCAACTTGTGTATCTGTGGATGATGTTTGCATATGACGGCGATCCACTATATCACTTATGTCTCTGTAGTCATTTACTGTGTGCACTGGGCAGATTGCTGTGTTGTGGTTGGTTCCTGGACTGACACGTACAGATACCAGATATGTGTGGCCAACTGCTAAACGGAGATATGGCCTAAGTGTGTGAGCATGCCCAGTTCAGCCTTTCCATGGCATGTTGTCTGACATATGCCTCATTTATCAAAGTGTGCGAGCATGCCCAGTGTGAGCTTTCCATATGTTGCACTCTGAAGTCCACCACATATTTGGGTGTGTGTGAACTTCAACAATATCTCACGTTTATGGTTGTGTGTTGGGTGTCATGTTGTGTACTAACTGGCCAACTGCTTCGTGTCTGCCACAAGAGGGATTATACTGTGCCTGCAGGGATTGCATGGGATACTTTGCAGACAGTTCTCAACATACTTTCATAATGACCTAACACTGTAGTACCGTATAGTGTACTGGTTCAGTACTTTCACTGTGGTGGACAGTATCCTGGGCTTTAGTCCTATGACTGCTTGACATCTTCATAGTGAGCACAACAGACTGTGTAGGGGCCAGTTGTGCACATATGACTATGTTGCATTTTGTTCGGATATGGACTACTTACACCAGGCTTGTTCAACATTGGTAGTGAATTCCACAACTTGGGTGGACATTGGCAAACACTAGCGATGTGCCCTAGGCCATTTCTGATGCTAGTCAGAGAGTGTGTTTGTCCTTCGACACACACTGTAACTGGAGTTTGCCATGACATATGTCATGGTTAGTATACTGTGCCTCCGTCTACCCGTGACATAACAGTGATACCCAGGGTTAGCCTACCATCTCCCATCCACTCATCATGATTCCTGTTGAGGAGAGTCAATGAGGGACTCTCTGGCTAACCTGTACTGGGAGTTTACTCAAGAGTGGAGTGAGCTTCTGGGTTATGGATCAATCACTACAGCATGTCCTATGTGTGTCAGTGCTGGGGTTCAGGTCTCTCATGTGCATAGCTCACTGACATTCAGATTGTACAATGTGCAGCATGTTCATTGATTCCAGCTTGGACATGGCTTTATACATCAGGTGCAGATTGCTTCTGGGCAGGCAGTATGGCACTGTGTGGAGCTGCGGTTTGTTTAATCAGGCAACACATGGCATCTGTTTGAGCTCTTTGATCATCCTGGTGGGGTACTTTTGGGGTCTTTCCAGTTGCTGGAGGTGTCTGCTGAGGTACATGCCACAGGGGCCATTGTACTCAATTGTGAGGCTGATGAAGGATGACTGAAGAGGCACGATGACCTCACCTGATCTAGATCTGACTACCTTCATGATTATGTGGGTATATGGTATGTTTCTGTAACCACTACAGCCACATGGTTGTCAAATGCAAGATATCTATCAAATTGTGTCCCCAGGTCTCTTATTACTTCTAAAGTACTTAATGGGTTAACACCTATGTGGTAATTGGTGGGCACTTACTGCTTATCCACAGGGGATGACTATACACTTTTCTGCAATTAGCTTGATGACATGGCTCTGGCACCAGTTGTCTGTTTCTATGTGGCCCTTTTGTAGGATGCTTGTGTCAGCTGGAGGGTCAGATAAGGTGCCCAGTTTGTAGTCCTCTGCAAACTTGTTCAGACACAGTCCTTCCATGTTGGCCTGTACCTATGGGAAATATATACCATGCAAGGGAGGTCCCAGGACTGAGCCTTGTGGGATGTCAGTTGTAGCTGGTTTGTAGTCTGACATGGCTGCAGCATGTCTGACCATGTCAGTTCTGTCCTTGGGCTAATTTGCAACCCATCTACTGACATAGGGGTTTATATTTAAGCTGGTGAGCTTATCTATAATGAACAAGTGGGGTATTGTATGGAAGGCTTTTGCAAGGTCCAGATAGGCTGTGTGGACCACATTCCCCTCATCAATGGCCTTGATGACTGTTTCAAATGAGTCAGACATGTTTAAGGGGCAGGATCTGCCCTTAAGAAAGCCACGCCGGGTAGGGTCCAGTGTCTGTAGGTCTCCAATATCTTTATTTCTGAGGTCCATGATGATCCTTTCCATAGCTTTGCAGACCAAGCTGTCAGGATTCTGGGGTGATAGTTTGCAGTATCCATTGAGGCACCACCTTTGTGGAGAGGGACCACTGTTGCTGTACACTGCTCTTTGGGTACATATCCTGTGGTAAGGCTGAAATTGAGCAGTAGTGTTATTTGGCATTCCATTCTTCTTGGAGTTCATGTTGGACACAGCCCAGGACACCATCTCGTACCATTGATGCTGCGTGTCTTGCTTTGAAGATGCTGCCTGTTACCTCAGCATCTGCAATGGGTTTGGTGTATTGTTTGTAATATTTGGTAATTCAGAGCATATCTCTGAATTCCCAACAAGGTTCCTACCATCAGTTAAGACAGCCTTGTGATTATCCTTAGTGTCCTGTACAATTTGTATCTCCATAGGTTCATAGGTTCATACTGGGCTATCTGCCCTAGGGCATTTATCAGCCTAGCCAGAGTGTGTGTGTGGCTTTTGCCACCCCTTGCTATGTGAATATTATGGCCATTTAGGGTTTACTTTACTGTGTCTCTGTCTAGATGTGACACACTGAAGACCCCCAGTGTAAATCTATGATCTCCCATCCACTTGGCAAGATTCCTGTTGAAGAGAGTCAGTGAGGAGCTCTTCCTAACATGGAGTGGGTTCTGTTCCAGAGTGTAGGAAGCCTCTGGGTTAGGAATCTGTCCCTCCAGCACATCCGATTTATTTATGTGTTGAGGTTGACATCTGTCGCTCTCACGGCTCTAATGGCTTTGGATTTTCTGAGGTGGAGCATGTCCATCAATTCTGTATTGGACATGACCTTGTACATCGGGCATACATCGCCTCTGAGTATGCAGTATGTGACTGCATACAGCTGGGGTGTTGTCAGCCAGGCAGCATATGACAAATGTTTGACACCCTTTATCCTCTTGGTCTGGTACTTTTGAGGTCTTTCTAACTGCTGCAGGTGTCAGGTATGGTACATCCCAAATGGGGCATTGTACTCACTTATGGGCCTGATAAGAGAAGAGTATAGGGGCACAATGACCTCTCTTGATGTAGATGTGAATCCTTTCATGATAAGGTGGCCAATATAGGTGTTCTTCCTAGCCATGTTGGCAAAGTGAGTGTTGCATGTGGGGTTACTGTCCACTTGTGTCCCTAGGTCCCTGATTACTTCTTCCATACGTAATGGATTACCACCTATGTGGTGATTTGTGAGTACCTTGTTTGGTATTTGGGGAGACATTCATACTCTCCAGTGTCTTCAGGGAGGGTGAGTGGTGTTCCTGGGTCTGAGAGGGTGGTCTGTAGCATGCTACAAACTGTACAGCAGTTTTGCCTACAGTTAGTTGCACATGGATGGTCTCTGATGCTTCATGCATTGTCAGTAACCTGGACGTGTGGGTATCTTTGCTGAATATGGATACTCCCCCTCCTTATGTGGTTTGGTCCAGGTTTTGGGGCCGAAAAGCATGATTTGAGGTATAACCTGGAAGTGCTGGGGTGCTCTCAGGAGTCTTGATGCAGGTTTCCATCACTGCACAGACATTGATGTTCTCCATATTGGGGAGGGCCTTGAGAGCATGCATCTTGTGGTTTAGACATCTGACATTGAGCAGCATTACCCTCATGTTTTTTCAACTTATGTTTTCTGGGGAGGTGGGTTGTCTTTTCAGCCTTGCCTACAAAAGGCACTATGGAGGTGGCAAGAGCCTTAGCCAATATCCAGACACACAGGGATGACAGGTGCAAGCCATCCTTGGCAAAGCAGCGTGGCTTGTCAAGCATGACATCCAAAGCAGGCACACATTGTATCCCCTTGGAATGACACCAGTAATTGAGCCAATTGTTAAAGCTGATCATTCTGTGTTTGTACTGTGGTATCATTCTTGGTGGGGGTAGGATGCTGATCAGGGTCAGAGTCATACCGGCCTGGCCTACATAATTGGAGAGCTCCTCTATGTCTCTTTACATGTAGTCCAGGGAGGAACGTCTCAGGTCATTCACACCATCATGGACAATGACTGAGTCATATTTGTACTTGCTTTGGAGTGACCTGCATGACTGTGTTATGTGGCAGATTGTAGCAGCCTACAGGCAGCTTACTGTACCCTTTCCCTTGTTCAGTCTGGTGAGCGGGACATCAGTGTGTCTGCCTATGGAGTCACCTATTACAAGTGTATCAGGCATGTTGTTTGTCCTTACGGGCTGTGACTGTTTGGCACACCGACTTTGTGTACTATGTGTTGCATGTGCTATGTTTGGGGGTAGTGGTTGCTTGGGTGTCTGCTTTGGAGGCCTCTGTTGATTTGGTGTTTTTTAATTATAGCCTCCAGGAATGTTTTTGTGTGTTTATGTATTTGGTTTGCAGTTGTGATAGGTCTATGTGAGTGGGTTTGTGGTGTGTGTGGTTACCTTCTCCTCCTGACTAGTTTAGACAGTACTGAGTTGAGTGAGCTCAGCCTCCAGTTTGGAGACATGCTTGCATCTGTCACATATATTTGAATTTCTTGGGGGGTGGAGGGGGTTGTCTGTGTACATGAGGCAGGTGTAACATTGGCCAAGATTCACAGATTCAACTTGTAGCTGGCCTTAGGGGATTTTATGACTGGCCATATTTTATTGCCATAATACTGATCAGAGATTACTTCCCTTTTTGGGTTTGCTCTATCATGTGGTGACTTCCTCATTCTCTTGCATGGTTTGGTAATGGCTGTGGTCCACCATGCCAGATGCCTGTGTGTATGGTATTGGGCCTTGGTTTTATTTGGGATTGCATAATCCATGCATTCCTGACTGTGTTCATAGAATGCATTTATAAAGGGTTCTGAGGTGTGGCCCATATTTTCCACAGGCACAGGGCCTTTAATGGATTCCACATCAGTTTGGAGGAGTGAAACATTTCCTTTACACATGTTTTTTACTGTGGTTTTCTGGACAGGGACTGTGGTCCGGCTGTGAATATCCAGTGTGATTACTCTATGGTCTGATCTTACCAGTGAGGAATACACTTCTCATCTGGCCATAGAGTACCCATGTTGCTGATTATCACATCCAGTATGCTTACCCCACTTGTGGGAGTGGTACATTGTTCCTGAGCATGTTGGTTTATGGATTCTAGGAACCTCTGGCCTAGGGTGTTGGTGCTGGGATAATGCTCCCAGTCTATGTTTGAGTATTTTCAGTCACCCAATATAATGTTTGGAGAGCTTGATATTTCCATGTGTTCCAACGTAGGCCAAGTGCAGTTCCTGGCATTAGGAGGGTAGTCTGTAGCAGGCTACAAACTGGCAGGCAGTCTTAGCCACTGTTACTTGAGCATGGATAATCCATGCTGTTTCTTGTTGTGGTACCAACATGGGGGTGTGGTTATCCTTGACAATTATTGCTACTCACCCTCCTTTTGTAGTTTGTTCCATGTTTTGGGGCTGTAAAGCACGGTATGAGGTGTAACCTGGTAGTGTTAGGGTGCTCTTGTGAGCCTTAACCCAGTTTTCTGTTACAGGACAGATATCAACATTCTCCATGCTGAGGGGAGTTTAGACTGCATGCATCTTTCAGTTTGGACATCTGGCATTGGGTAGCATTACATCTAGGTTCTTATCCCTTGTGATACCTATGGAGGTGGAGCATCGTGCCTTGCTCAGCATGTCATCCCAGGCTGGCACGCATTGGATCCCCTTTGACTAATGGCAATACTTAAGCCAATTATTGTAACTGATCATCTCATCTTCATATTGTGGCATCATGCTTGGTGAGGGTAGGATGTTAGTCAGGGTCATCATGTTTGCATATACTACATGGTGTTGCATTGCTTAACACATGGCAATCATGCCTCAGGTGGTGCTGCAGGGCTGTCTATGTTGGATGCACATACTACACTCCCTGTACATGTTTGATAGCAGGTTGTGTCAACTTAGGCATCCCTTTTACTATATGTGTGAGTCAGAGAGAGGTATCATTTCCTGGGTTCCTACTGAGCCAGTGTATGTGCTATGCTTTGCCGCTTTGCCAAGGCCAAGGCATACTGGGCATGCCTCCTTCTGCCTACTGGGGCAGGCTCAGGTTGTTCCTCCTCCAAGTCACGCTCTGCCTGTGATTGGCTTGGCAATGGTGGGGGGCTGTTTGGCCCAGCCCTATGCTGGTCCTGCTGCAGCTGTTTTCGCAGAATCATATTATGTAGCATAGCACATACCATGACGATTTGGGTACATATAGTTGGTGAGTATTGCAAGGCTCCACCAGATGTGTCCAGGCACTGGAACCGTGACTTGAGCAGCCCAAACACATCCTCAATTACATTTCATGTTTGTGCGTGTGCCTCATTATGGCGTTCTTGTTCAGGTGTGTGTGCATTTCTGATGGGTGTCATCAGCCACGGCTCCAATGCATAGCCAGCATCTCCCACTAAGTGACCATGTGGGATGTCCCCATTGGCAAATGTCTGGTACAGCTGCGTCAGATGCCAGATATGTGAATCGTGGTAGCTTCCAGGGCAGCCAGCACACACATTCATTATTATGCCCTGGGCATCACACACGACCTGGCAGTTGATGGAGGGGAAGCCCTTGCAGTTAATGTAGGCTCTACCCCGCTCACCAGCTGGTGCTTTGATGCGTATATGCATGCAGTCTATTGCACTACCTCAGGGTATTCCGCTATTTGCTGGAAGAGACGCATATTGCTGGCCAATACCTCACGGGAATTGGGGAATATACATGTTCACCGACATGGGCTGACATGGCGTCCAGGAACTGGTGCAGTACCCTGGATGCTGATGCCTGTGATATCCCCATCATATCACCAGTTGGTCTCTGGAAGGTACCTGTTGCTAGTATTCTTAGGCCAACACATACCTTGGTTTCCACTGGGATGGGTTCCCCTCTGGTGGTTCTGTGTGTGAGGTGTGGCCTGCACAGCTCAACAATTTGCTGCAGGAGGTCTCTGTCCACTCTATAGTGCTCCACTATCTCCAGCTCATGTAACCCTTGGTAGGTGACCCTGGGCCTGTACACTCTTCTCCGTCTCCTCACTGTGGGTTGTCTGGCAGCATTTGCATAGTCACCACCCTCAGCAAGTTGCATATGTCTCCTTATAACAGCTATGGCAGCCCCTAGCATTTTTGGTCTGAGTGAAGCTTTTTCAGTATTCACTTCTAGTAGCTTACTCCTCTGTTGCATTGTCTCTTGAGACAAACATTCTGCACTGTTGTTTGCAGTGTTTTAAGTGCTGGGCTGGGCTACTGTTCTGCCTGTGTAATTGCCTGCTTCTGATTGTTTTCACCTGCTAGCTCTGCCAGTAATTTCTGCTACCTTCCTACTATTTCCCATGCTTCCTTTTTCCCTTCTGTTTCCTCAGGGGGGAGCAATGTGCATACCAGCATAAACACGCTCACAGTGGCTAACACATGTGCACACATGCTTAGACAGACTAGAATCTGCTTATTCGGGTTAAAACACATGCACACCAGCGCAAACAAGCTTACAGATGTTTAAACAGGCTCCTACATGCTTATTCTGCCTTAAACGTGTGCACTCACGCTTACACGCATGCACTCTGTCTTACTCGTGCCTACCAGCGCGCACACGCGGGCATGCACACACAGCAAGAAACTTTGGTGTTATCCATCGTGTAAACCTTCCATTTCTTGGCTTTCCCATGCCTACTTGTTGACACTCCTCTTTCCATGATGTGTGACTGACAGCTTTCACATGCCACTGTGCTCCAATGAGCTGCATTCCTTTCATACATTCCCCCTGTGATGTCACCTATCTCCTACTCTGTTACTCCCCCTTATCCTACTCCTACACTGCATGGATTGTGCTCATTGTAACAGTGTGATTCACTATCCTACCACTCATTTACATAGGATTGCCTACTAATGCTTAGTTACATGTCTTACACTCCGCTTCCCCCCTTAGCAACCCCTACTTGGTGGCCATGTTGTTTTACCCTGCTATTCCCTTCCATTGTATACTCATGCTTTGCATTAACCCACATTTGTGGGTTTAATATTTTATTTTTTGTTTTTTTATAGCGTAGCCTGTTTGCGTGACGCTGCGCTACGTTTAAACATATTTTTATTTCTTGTTTGCATCAGGGTACGTTGCCAGTGGCCACATATTTGGCCATTGGCATGCTGCCTGCAACATTTGCAACCTTTATTTGGAGCTGACATGGCTCCATTGTGTTATTTGCAGAATGGTACTCAGTTATCAACTGAGTACATTTCTGCAGATAACACGGCTCTTACACGGGCAGGTTTCTGCTTCCTGGATCGCAAATTAACCTCATTTGCATGCCTTTCAGCTGCAAGTGAGGTAATTAGCATATCCACGCTCTGCCCGTGTAAGAGCCGTTTTAGGTGCTCTCTTACACGCACAATCTGGCTGTTCCTGGATCGCGATGGCTGCATGGAGTCTTACACTACTCTTAGACTCCATGCAAGCCATCATGAATCCTGCCCTCTGTCTTTTAGGTCAGAGAAATCTAATTTTAGAGGAGCACTGTCCCCCTGCTATCTTCAAAGTGTTTTTTCTTTCAGTAGTTTATAGCTCAGTACATTTATTCTTGTTTAAAAAAAAGTCTATAGAGATAAGCAGTGTCAATTTAAACAAACAGCTCTCACTTCCTTAATGTGCTATGCCCCTTAGTGATCATAGTTGAAGTAACATAAGTTGTCTCAGCAGACAGACCACTGTCTGACAACAAGGCACTCTTCTTACAAATGAGCAGGAATTGCTTATCAGAGAGATCAGCGGAATGTAAACAAAAGGTGTTTAGAAGGGTTTACCTCTGGGAAGTCAGTGATCATTCTTTTCAGCTTACCTTTACCAAAATTTAGATACTGAAAATGTTGAGCTGAAAAACTCTGGTTCGATCTTCAGCTGGGGTGCCTTCTGTGCAGAGTCTGCATGTCCTCCCTGCATTCATGTGGGTTTCCTCTGGGTGCTCCTGTTTCCTCCCATGTTACAAAGACATATGTCTGGAGCATTTCTCCCTGGGCCTCTGCCGAAAATTGACTCGTTCCAAGTCGGACTTGCCTGGTTAACAAATGTAACATAAATAAATAATAAATAAATATTCCACAAAAAAATCTTTTTTTTTTTTTTTTTTTTTTTTTTGCAGAATTGTAAACCCACCTGCACTCTCTCTATGTGGGGGTAAGCCCAGCCCACCTCCAAAATGATATATACCAACTTCATGGCTGCACTAGAATAAAGTAGAGAGAAAAACCCTGAAGTGTGCACTGCCATCTAACACAATGTAATACATTGCAGTGAAACTCACTGTCACATTAAGTATTTGCACTTAAGCCTCTCAACCACCAGTACAGCAATCACCTGTAACTATGCTGTTTAGAAGGCATAGCAACAAGGCAGGCATTTGCTTCTAATTATTTGCTATTACATTGCTGGGGTGTCAAATGAGATGACACACTAATTAAAAGAAGTTTGTGGTGCAAACAAACTTGTCTCCATGCCAACCTTTTCTGGGGAGCCAAGTACATGTTTGTGTCTAGTATTTATTGTATAGTTGCCAGCTATTTACTACCTGTTTTGGTGAAGCAGTCAACTGATTTCTCACCACCAACAAGTGAGTATGCCATGTTTTTTCTTATCTTTAATATATATTTTGTTATACAGGCAAAGAGGTTGGCAAAGAAGAAGTGGGATTGTCAGAGAGATGAAGAAAGAAGACAGGAGTATGAGGAGATGAGGTGCATGGCAAAGAGAGAGGTGGCGAAGGCTAAGGATGAGGCATATGAAGAGTTGTATGAACGGTTGGACACTAAGGAGGGAGAAAATGACCTGTACCGATTGGCTAGACAGAGGGACCGAGCTAGGAAAGATGTGCAGCAGTTAAAGGTGATAAATGATAATGAGGGAAACATACTCACAAACGAAGAGAGTGTGTTGAGAAAATGGAAAGAGTACTTTGAGGGGTTGATGAATGAAGAGAATGAGGGGGAGAGAAGGTTGGATGATGTAAGGATAGTGAATCATGAAGTACAATGGATTAGCAAGGAGGAAGTAAGGATAGCTATGAAGAGAATGAAGAATGGAAAGGCTGTTGGCCCAGATGACATACCTGTGGAAGCATGGAGGTGTTTAGGTGAAATGGCAGTGGGTTTTTTAACCAGATTGTTTAATGAAATATTGGAAAGTGAGAGGATGCCTGAGGAATGGAGAACAAGTGTTTTGGTACCAATTTTTAAGAATAAGGGTGATGTGCAGAGCTGTAGTAACTACAGAGGGATTAAACTGATCAGTCACAGCATGAAGTTATGGGAAAGAGTAGTGGAAGCTAGGTTAAGAAGGGATGTGATAATTAGTGAACAGCAGTATGGTTTAATGCTGGGAAAGAGCACTACAGATGCGATGTTTGCTCTGAGAGTGTTGATGGAGAAGTACAGGGAATGTCAGAAGGAGTTGCATTGTGTTTTTGTAGACTTGGAGAAAGCATATGACAGGGTGCCTAGAGAGGAGTTGTGGTATTGTATGAGGAAGTCAGGAGTGTCAGAGAAGTATGTAAGAGTGGTACAGGATATGTACGAGGGTAGTGTGACAGCGGTGAGGTCTGCGGTGGGAGTGACGGATGCTTTTAAGGTGGAGGTGGGGTTACATCAAGGATCAGCTCTGAGCCCTTTCTTACTTGCAATGGTGATGGACAGGTTGACAGACGAGATCAGACAGGAGTCCCCATGGACTATGATGTTTGCAGATGACATTGTGATCTGTAGTGAGAGTAGGGAACAGGTGGAGGAGACCCTGGAGATATGGAGATATGCTCTAGAGAGAAGAGGAATGAAGGTCAGCAGGACTAAGACAGAATATATGTGTGTGAATGAGAGGGAGGATAGAGGAATGGTGAGGATGCAAGGAGTAGAGGTGGCAAAGGTGGATGAGTTTAAATATTTGGGGTCAATAGTTCAGAGTAACGGTGAGTGTGGAAGAGAGGTGAACAAGAGAGTACAGGCAGGATGGAGTGGGAGGAGAAGAGTGTCAGGAGTGATTTGTGACAGACGAGTACCTTTAAGAGTGAAAGGGAAGGTCTACAAGAGGGTAGTGAGACCAGCTATGTTATATGGGTTGGAGACAGTGGCATTGACAAAAAGGCAGGAGTTTGAGCTGGATGTGGCAGAGTTAAAGATGTTAAGATTTGCACTGGGTGTGACGAGGGTGGACAGGATTAGGAATAAGTATATTAGAGGGTCAGCCCAGGTTGGAAGGTTTGGAGACAAAGCCAGAGAGACAAGATTACATTGGTTTGGACATGTGCTGAGAAGGGATGTGGAGTATATTGGGAAAAAGATGCTAAGGATGAAGCTACTAGGTAACAGGAAAAGAGGAAGGCCTAAGATAAGGTTTATGGATGTGGTGAGAGAGGACATGCAGGTAGTTGGTGTGACAGAGCAAGATGCAGAGGACAGGAAGAAATGGAAACAGGTGATCCGCTGTGGCGACCCTAACAGGAACAGCTGAAAGAAGATGATGATGAATATATATTTTGTTATATTTAGTCCCTCAGTTTGAGAGTGCTACTATTGCAATTTTTCAGTTTTAGGTTTGGAGACTGGCACTTTCCTCAGGTGGTGCTTTGTTCCATTCCTTTCTTTATCTTGTAATCCACTCAGTCATTTGTTTTGTTCTACAAGTCCTAAGTGCATTGCCATATTTATGGTTTTGCAGTAAGTTAGAGGTCTTTCCTTCTCTTTCTCATTATTGGAGTCAAGGCTGTCAATGGTTCAAACTTGATTCATTGAATTTCCCCCCAGTCCATATTTTGCTGAGAGCTTTTTCATTGCAGGCAGATTTTTAACTGGTTAAAGCAGCAGTTGCAGGGCTTACCCAGTACTCCCCCCACAGCCAGGAGGTGTTTTGCTAATTAAGTTTTGTCCACGGTGCTAGCCTGATGTTTGGGTTTCTCTTTGAATGCTTTGGTCCTCCCCCTACTGTTTAACAGTGTATCTCAATTTGGTGAGAGCACTATCAGAACAAGAATCAGATACTATGTTCAAAACAAGGGTATGGTTTTACAGAATTCAATGTTTCCACTGAAGTACAATTCTTTTTCTTTGACCATAATTAATGGTTTCTCATGTGATCATTTAATTAAGTTCTGGTTTATAGTGTATTTCTCAGCTTTTGAGATTGTATGGAATTATTTCATATTTTTGAGTTTTCTGTTGAATCATGAGGACTGAAAACACTAAATAATGACAGGCATTTGAGTTCCAGATATATCAGAAATGCATGTTAAAGCAAAACATATTATTCTAGACTGTAGTGATCCCTCCCCTTTACATTTAAAAGAGTGATATTTACAAATCGGCTCTCAATTTTTGCATTTGTTTACCAACTAATTTTGGCTTTGCCCCAGATTTCTTGAGCTGAGGGGGAGAGTCATTGTTTGTGGTAAAGTCATTTGATTGTTCCCAGTGCTTCCTTACTAGGTATGGTATGGAATTTTTATCTGTGTCTTGGGACTTTTCTTTCCTGCAATCCATTTTCATTTGGAACCCATTTTACTCAAAGACCTTGTGAAATAGCTCAGCTGTTAATCAAATGTTTTTCCTTTGAGAAGATTACCATCAAAGGTATTACCTGATTCATAGGTCTGTACTTCAGGGAAAAAAAATAGTTTCTCACAAATTGGAAAATGAGAGTGCACATCTTGATTCTTATTTAGTATTTGCATGAGTTTAATAACACTTCTGTTAATTTAGAACATTTTATATTAATTCATCTTGCTGGGATTATATGTTAGCATGAGTTAAAGTGTCACAATGTTTACTTTTTTCCACTTATTACATTTAACCAGCTTTATTTTTTTCCTAAAGAAAAAGAAAATAAAGTGAGTATAGACTTTTCAGATATCAAAAAAATGTGTCTCAATCTATTGTCTGCTCAATATATTTTAAAAAGTCACTGATTCCCTAAATCAGCATATGCTATATCAATGACAAATGGTCAAACTCAGTAAACCATAAAAAAAAAAAAAAAAAAAAAAAAAACACTGTATGCAGTTGCCTCCCCAGTAATTTTATGCCATGTAGCTCAGGCAGGTATGACCCTAGCCCTGAGCAGCATCCTGACATCACCCAGAATGATACCACAGTACAAGTAAAAAATGATTGACTTCAACAATTGGCTAAATTTCTTGTGTCATTCTAAGGGGATCCAGTATCGGTCTGCCTGGAATGACATGATCGACAGACCTTGATGTTTCACCAGAGATGGTCTGTATCTGTCACCCTGGGATTCAGTATACTGGCTAAGGCACTTGCTACCCCTATAGTGCTTTTTTAGGCAATGTCCTGATGTCAAAAGTACCACCGTAACTGCTACAGCTAAACAGAATCTAAGGGTTATGCTACTCAGTGCTAGAAGTTTGAATCTCAAAATGCACTCACTCAAAACCCTCCTTAAAATGGAGAACATCGATGTCTGTGCAGTAATGGAAACCTGGTTCAAGGCTCCAGAGAGCACCCCCGCACTACCAGGCTATAATTCATACCACACCTTTAGGCCTCAAAATCTGGACCAAAGCACTAAAGGCAGCGGTGTCTCCATATTCATAAAGGATATACACACCTCCAGACTAGTAGCCCAACACAACACTTTGGAAATACTCCAGGTACAACTAACACTTGGCAAGACAGCAATCTAGGTGGTTGCCTGCTATAGGTCCCCCACCATGTCCCAAAACTCCCAGTCCACATTCCTAAACATCCTGGAAAATAACAAAGTGCAACCCAACACCCTAATACTGAGGGACTTTAATTACCCCTAAATGAACTAGGAAAATTACTCAAGTACTAACTCATTTGCTCAACGATTCCTGGAATTCATACACTCCAATGCCCTGGACCAGCTTGTTCTTACCCCCACTAGTGGTAACAACATCCTTGATCTGGTCATAACCAATATGAGCATCTGCTGCTCCACACCTGAAATTAACTCCTCCCTGGTCAGATCTGACCACAAGCTAATCACCATGGATATCCACATCTTCTCCTCTCCCACCGTAAAGGAAACCACTGTAAAACTGTAAAAAACTTCTCCAAACAAAACTATGGGCTCCTAAAAATGGAGATGGCAAACTTTACGATGCCCATGGAGTTGGAAAATAGCTGCTTGACTGCTGCATCACACATCATTGCGCTGTACGAACACATTCACAAGTGCATGGATAGAGCATCCCAAACAGAACTAAGAAGCTTACCTCCAAAAAAAGGAAGCCAATCTGATGGTCCTCTACCATAAACAAACTCTACAACAGAAGGAAGAAACTGTTGCAGAAAAGGGTAAAGTCCTAAGACTGGAAAAACTCCCTAGCTAGCCTTAGCAAAAGATGACATAGTAATTTTTTGGAAAGGTAGTGAGTCAAGATTAATGGGATGCTTTGACTATTTGAATAATTGCACAGATTTTTTTAAAGTTTACTATGAATATGTATTATGAGAAAGTTAATTATCTTGATGTCACTATTCACAAGGACAGGACTAACAAAACAAATGGGTCTAGACTGTATAGGAAATCAACATACTCAAACACTTTGCTACATTTTAGCAGTTGCCACCCTCCACAACAAAAGAAGGCTCTAGTTGGGGCAGAGCCTAGATGGCTAACTGACAGCAGCACTTTTTTAAAGCTCCACAAAAATAGCCTAAATATCAGGAAAATAATTAATTTTATCAAAGAAAAACAACTAATTATTATTGATAAACCTTTTTTTTTACATGTAGACTAATTGTGGTAACATTTCATCAATATTTTCCTGTTAAAACAAATTGGAGAAAACCATCACTTCATAGAAATGAGCAACTCAAAGAACTCACACTCTGAAACTACCTTGAGGAAAGAAATCCTATTGATGTCTTCCACATTACAGGAGCTCTCCTTGAAAAATGGATGGATTTAAAGACAATCTTGAAAACCTAAAAGTAGAACTGTCAAAAGCAAACTGATGTCCTCAAACAATTATTACAACATCAGCAAACAAAAATATCTGATACTGAAACCTATCTCTCTGAAACCGAATGAGACTGAAGGAGCAAGAAAGTCAAAATGAATTCCTTTTGCAGCAAAACAACCAGCTAATCAACACGATAGATGATCTAGAAAATAGAGAGAGACGAACAAATATCAGAATATTTGGTCTCCCAGAAAAATCTGAAGGTGAGGACATTATTTTATTTTTAAATTCCTGGTTACCTGAAATCTTAGATTTAAAAGAAGGTTTATCAAGTAGCATAGAAAGGGCTCACAGTGCAATAGGAAAGTCTATACCTACCTCATCTAAGGCTTCTCCAAGACCAATTGTAGTAACGTTTTTATCATATATTGACAAAGAACTTGTTCTCAAATTAGCATGGAGAAAAAGTCCTTTAAAATATAAACACCATCAAATCAGATTTGACAATGGCTACTCTACTAGAGTACTGGACTTGAGGAAAAAAACATGGCCACTTGTGAAACTATTTAAGCAAAATGGAATAAAAGCTTAACTTGCATATCCTGCTAAAATCAAGATCTTTCATTCAAATAAAATGAGAACTTTTAATAAAACAGTAACATAATTACAATTCCAGAAGACATGGACTGGACATCATCTACTTCACTGAAAAGATCTCCTGGAGAAAGGCCTGGACTGATGTAAAGAAAAAGAAATAAAAAACTGAAACAAAAAAATCTAGCAACTACAAATACTCTAAAAGATTCTATTTAAGTGTGAGACTCATACTAAAGAAAACAAAAACGTATGTACAATCCTTATTTTTTATTTGTCTCACAACTTGTGCACTCTTCTCTTCATTTTCCTTCAGTCATAGTTCTTATCTCACTAGTCTCTTTCTTTATCTGCTTACGACAGTCTCATCCTGTACTAACTGATACAGTATAAATGCTTTAATGGTAAAGGCAGAAATGAGTAGTAACAATAACTAGCACTCGCTATAAAGAATTGCTATAAATATATATATAAATCCATTTTATTCATTATCAAGCTTCAAGAGAATAGGGATTATGGTATGGGGAGGGGAGCGGGATGACTGTTATGTATGTTGGTGAGAATACATTGTTATACAAACACTTTAATTGATATGCGACTGTACATAGATCAAATATTAATATAATTTAGGATACATAATATAAAAGTCATTGTCCATGTGTAAATGAGTGTAGTGTTTTTTCTATTTCTTTTTTTCTTTTTTTCTGAGCTGTTCACTCATTTGAAAGATAGCCGTATTTAATTACATGATGTTCGTTGCGGCTTATGTTCGTTAGAATAGCCCCTTTCAAATATTTAGCATTCGGAGAAGCTGCACACAAACAACTTCTTGTAAAAAAAAGTCATGAGCCCAAGTGAGCGCCAAGAATACTCGCAGTTATTCAAACAGCTTCTCCATAATCCTTTTAGAAATAGAAGACAAAACGCTCAGTGCTGTAACCTCCAAATAGCCCTAGCATATAGTGTTAGAACAAGCAAGGTGTGAGAGTGGTGTTGTGGGATAAGGGAGAATGAGAAAAGAAAGGCTGTTGTAAGGTACAGATTTTGCATGAGTCTTTTTTAAATTAAGCACTGAAAAGACCAATACGTTCTCTTTGTTTTTATTTCATATCAAAGCAAAGACATAAGCCAAACACTGCACTTACTTTAAATTTGTATTCTACCGGTATCCAAAACACAAATATGGATGTCATGACAGTCTGAAACACATCGTCAATGCAAGCAAACACTTCTTTAGATTCTTAAAGGAACAAGCACCCTATTAATGAAATGAGAGCTGAAACATAGTAGTAATAAGAAGGAAGTTATTTTACATAATAGGAAGAAAAATAAAAATAAAACATTTTGAAATGCCACTAATATGTATATATTATTTAAATATTTTATAACTCTGAGCCTAGAAGACAAACAGTTTTTTTATTTAAAAGGCAAGAAGTTATGAGCTAGATAATTACAATTGTCTAGTATCCATTGAAGTCAAGAAATCAGTCCTTTTATAATTTTTGAAATAAAATAGACAGGTCTCTTCAATTAGAGTAATCTAGACAGCATATAATAAAACTCATATTATAATATCACAGCAATTAGAAGTACTAAATTATTCAGTAATAGTTAAAAAAACTTTCATGTGTGTGGAAACTATAGACTGTTGTATTCTTCAAGTTTGCAGCTAGAGAGACATTAGATATACTAAGTCATGAACATAACAGGATTACTTACATCAAACATGTTAACCTGTATGAAATAATTATTATGAACAAACAGATAAAACTATTGTGTTTACTAGTGAAGTCTAATGTTATTTATATGTTAATATAAAATCTTTCATTTTTTTTATCTCATAAGATATTTGTATTTATAAATTATTTATTAAATTAATTTTGTTGCTTTCACTGTTTATTTCCAGCTTTACTTACACTTCAAGGTTTATGTCATTAAAACAGAATGTACTGTATTTTGTTTTATGTATGACGTTATATTACTAGTTAAAATTTGGAATGTGCTGACTGCTTTTGGACATGTTTTCATCCTCTCTAGATGAATAGATATGACTCAGTAATGTATATAAGAAAGATCTTTGCGGAATTAAAGAGCTGATAACTATAACCATTAATGAGCAAGATACTGGTATGTAATAATTACTTCATGAAAAGAAGGAGAAACTAACCTATGAAGTACAAGACAACACTTGTGCAGGGACTTGTATTGTTTTTTTCTATCAAGATTACTTTAATATAGATCATGGTTGTGATGTCAAGAAACACAACTAGCCCTAGTATTGATATTGGGAACTTATAGGTTTACGAAATAGTATTACTTATAAACATCTTTATATAATTGAATATTATGTGAAGCATTAGACATTTTCAGTTGAACCATAAGATACAGCTCTTTGTAAACAAAACAAGCACTGCTTCTTATAATTGTAATGCACCACATTTGTTACACAGACTGTAAAATCTACTATTGAATGGAGTTAATCAATGAAAGGCTTTGCTCATCCATTATTAATGAAGATGTACTGAGAATATATGACTAAAACAAACCAAATACTGTTTTTAAGGAGGTGAACACAGTCAGATATTTTGGAAAATGCTAAGATATGATATACTATGAAACACATTTCTTATACAGACTATTCTATTACGATTAAACAAGATGGAACTTACTTAACATCTTTAATACTAGAGGTTTACTTGACTTTAAAATTGTACATGATAGCAAATCTATATATCTTGCGACAGAATATCTAGCCTTATGAAATACGTCATAAATATATAACAAGAGATAATATTTAGATATATACATTGAGTTACTAGTCAGTTACATGTCTGACTAGGCCTTCTATTATATAGCAATACAGGTAACACCAAATGAGAAGTATACACAATAAAAAAAAATGTAAATATGATACATGATATGTAGAGACTTACAGTGAGATTATTATATGTAAATGAGTTATATGTTATGCAGATTTACACAGCATGATGATATAAATTATTTTAACTAATTTATGATATAATTATTCTATCTTTTTAGACTGATGGTATATTTTTATAAGATAAAAGGCATTTGTTTGGAAATATACACATCTGATAAAACAATAATCAATAACTTATGATATATTGAATGATTGCTCATTGATAGATACACTGAATGGATTGAAGACAGTGTTTTAACATAATTAATATATCAAAGGAATTGTATATTGTGTTTCAATCTTATATTAAGATATCAAATATTTGAGAACAGAAGGACACATACTGAAACATAAGAACAAAGATACACAAACAAATAAATATAATTAAAAACTTAATAGATCTTTTTAGATTAACTAAAGGTTATTTTACTCACATTATTTAAAAAATCTCCAGTGTATTAAATATGGAGCACAAAGAAAAGTGTTTTGACATTAGGGATAATCTGATATAAATGTTCTTGTCTTTCAGATTAGGAATGTATTTCATTCCATGTATGACAGCTGGCATTTTAAAATTTTGGTTTACATTGTTAAAAATAATATTTTTATGTTATGCTTTTTTCTTCTACTATGGCCTGAGATGATCTCCAATCTAAAAATGTAAAAAAATAACTCCAATTTAGTCAAAATATATAAAAATGAGAAAATTTCTTCTAGCTACAACATAGTAAACGATGTCTGGGTACCATTATATATATTAGTAAAATCGAAATTCAGTAAAATATATGAACTTAACATTACTCTCCTTAAATACCAATGGTTTGAATAATCCAAACAAAAGAGCAAATCTATCAAAATATTTAAAATTAAATAAAGCACAAGTAATCTTTCTTCAAGAGACTCACTTCAAAACAAATGAAAAACATCTATGGAAACCAAATGAATATTTAACGTTAGCCCATTCATCATATAAAACAAAAACCAGAGGATGATCCTATGGAGAAAAAACATCATTAACCCTCAAGTCCTATATAGCTATGAAGTTAAAGAAGGATGTTTAACACTTCTAATAATTAAATTCAACAATAAAATCTGGACTCTAGTGAATTTATACTGGTTTCTGGGTATAGAAACAGGAACAGCTAAAAACATTTAGATTTTATTAGCAAAACATACAAAGGTAATTTGATAATAGGAGGTGATTTTAATTGTATTCTTGACAATTCACAAACCACTAATAAAAGAAGTTTATGTTTAACCTCTGTAGCAAAACTTCTCAAAAAAATGGATCAAAAATTATAATTTAACAGACACATTTAAATTCAAGGGGAATAACTCATTATTATTTTTTCATCAAGACAGTAGATTCAACACACAAACAAGAATTGATAAAATTTACGTCTCTAAAGATTTAAACGCAAGTATAAATATTTTTCAATAATTCCATGTCCATTATCAGATTATAGAACTCTCCTACTTAAAATTCAAGCAGATTTCAAGAAATTAATACAAATGACAAGGATACCAGCATACATCACAAAATTGAAAGAATTTAAACCTTGGCTAATTAAAGAGTTACATTTTTTTAGATACTAATCTTACAGATGAACTTAATATAGTCATGATATGGGACTCCTTAAAAGCCTATATTTTTGGCAAAATTCTTGTTTGGTATAAACTAAAGTTAAAAGAATGGGAATCGGAATTACTCAACATACAAATCAATTTAAAGTAATAAACAATGACTCAATAAATGTACACATTAATAAGAAGAAAATAGATGAACTAAATAAAAAAATATAATGACATTTTGACACATAAAACTAATTTAGCATTGGAAAAATTAAAATTAAATTTTTATTATCAGTTTCCCCTAAACATATGCATAATCTAGCTATACGAGTTAAAATGCAATCCAGAATAAAAAATATTACTAATATCATTCATGAAGGGAAGAAGAATAAAAATGTATCAGACATAAGTGATATACTAGATGCTTTTAAACATCGTTATACTGAACATTATAGAATGCACAGTAATCAAACGAATAACTTCAATATAAATTTGAAAGACAACTTGAATAAAAAAATACCAGAGAACTTAAAACTAGAACTTAAAAGACAAATTTCTCATAAAGAAGTTATAGACAAAATTAAAGAGTGTAAAAATAATAAGGCTCCAGGAATGGATGGTATTATAATTGAAATATATAAAATCTTTCCTTCATCCATAATCTCAGTCTTTCATAAAACCTTACTTGAAATACAATCACAAAATATAATACCTCCCTCTTGGAGGTACTCATTAATTACACTTATAATAAAAGAAAATAAAGATCCATTAAAATGCAGCTCCTATAGACCAATTTCATTACTTAACAACGATTACAAAATTGTCATAGCTATTTTAGTTAATAGAATTAAAAAATCCATGACACAAATTAAAAATGAAGATCAAACAGGTTTCATATATAATAGACCTACCCATGATAACATTCAAAGGATAATAATAATTATAAATTTTCTAAATAGAGAATATCAAGAAGCTTTGTTAATCACCTTGGATATAGAGAAAGCTTTTGGTTCTATAAAATGGGATTATATGTTCAAAGTTTTAGAACTCTATGATTTTCCTCACTCCTTTATTTCCTTGATTAAGAATATATACAAAAACAATCTAGCATAAGTGAAATTAGGTCCCTTCACTTCTGAATCAATAGCACTAACAAAAGGTACAAAACAAGGCTGTCCCATGTCCCCTATAGTATTTGCATTAGCTATTGAATTATTGGCCTCCTCGATACGTAATAATCCCAATATAGAAGGCATAAACATATATAGTCAATATAACTCAAAAATCATGTTATTTGTAGATGATATACTTCTAACCTTGTCCGCCTCTAAAAAATCTTTAAAAGAGTTAGACATACAAGCTGAAAAATTTTACTCAATTTCTGGACTTCACTAATAAAACAAAATCAAATTACATGAGTTTGAATAAAAAACAAAATCTTAGTATAAATCATATCCAAATAATTGGAAAACAAGTTCAGACCTTAAACTATTTAGGTATAACACTAGGTACAAGCATTGAAGAAACCTTCATTACAAATTACAAATACATCATAAACACAATAAAATCTTAGCAAAATGGAATAAAATATACTTAACATTTGAAGAAAGATTACAATTAATAAAGATGATATTATTGCCAAAAATATTATATACTGCTCAAGCAATTCCTGTAATGCCAGAAAAGAGATTTTTTAAAAGAAATAAATACATTATTATTAAATTTTCATTGGTATCCCAATAAGAACAGAATAGCGCTCACACACCACATCAGACCCTGGAAACTAGGGGGGATAAACTTTCCAGATGTTGAAACTTACATTAAAACCTCATTAGAATAATTATAAACTGGGTAGACCCTAATTATTCTTCTAGTTGGAAAACTCTATATACTGCCATCTATTTAAATGAAAACTCCATTTTTAAAAATTTAATGTTAGATGATAAGACTAATAAACCATGGCATATCTTATGCACTCATCTTCAGTATAATTTAACAAAACCTACTAAACGGGGATTCTTAAATGACATATATAACTCATTCAGAAGATTTGAAATTTCTAACATAAACATAAAGCTATGGTTGGATCTCTTATATCCTTTTAGTTCCACATAAAAATTTCAAAACAAAATACATAGGACAGTATTTGTTAATTGGGAAGTGAAAAACTTTATTTGTTGGCAACAGTGTATCAGTAATCAAAAGGTTATAGATAGTCAGTATATAATAAGAACATACAATCTTTCCACATCAGATCTGCTTATATTTCAAAGTGTATTACTATATTCACAAGATCTATGCAGAATGATCAATAATTCCTCTTTTAGAGATAGCCCTAAATTTATAAACCATCTATATGACTTATTATATAACAATCAGAATTGGGAAAACCTAACATCAAAATTATATAACATTTTAATAAACTACAAAACTAAAACCAATCAGAAATTTTGGAATCATATGACTAAAGGACATTCAATAAATTTATCTGTGGAAAATAAAACTAAAATATTAAATTCTATTAAATTAACATCCAACATGCAATTCTGGAGAATTTACACATGGAAATTTCTACATAGAGCTTTCTACACACCTAACAAGTTAACAAAATTTAATACCTCCAATAATATCATATGATGGAGATGTTTACAAACTTGCAAAGTAGATTGGATGCATATTTTTTACGATTGTTCTAAAGTCACAAAAGTTTTGGGAAAAAAATAGTAATTTTTTACAAGCCTTATTTTTAGATACATTTGTAGTTTCCAGATCTTTATTCTTGTTGAATGTCAATGACAGTTTAGAACTGAATAACAATAATCTCTATCTGTTATAGAATATACTAGCGAATGCTAGAAAATGTATTTTTAGAAAATGGAAATCCACTTCCGAACCATCCTCTGAAGAATTCTTATTATTATTGAAGGAAACTGCAAAGATGGAAACTAAAGTAAAATAACCAAGAATATTTCCAAAAACTTGGAATAATAATCCATGGGACAAAATATTATCACTTATTGAGACATTGAACATGAACTCAGTCTCTTCATAATTCTTGGAGAAAAGAGAAAAATTTGTTCTTTTTTGTTTGGATGACACCATTCTGATTGGATTGTATAAATTTGTAATCATTCTTCAGGCCAGTTGTAAATATTGTCCATAGTTAGTAATTTTGCTTCATTTATTAAACAATGTATTAATAATGTATATGATAAATCCTAATGGAAATGCAATAAAAATATTTTGAGTAAAAAAAAAGAAGGCTCTAGTTAAGGGCCAATGTGTTTGCTTAGCTAGGCTGGTGTCTGACAATAATTTATTCCTAGAACAATGTGATATTTTGAAAGGAATGTTACGAAAAAGAGGTTACCCAGATGTATTTGTTGACAGGATTTTTTGTGAAGTAAAAAGAAAAAGAAATGATGGTATTTATGCACCTATTATTGGTACCTTTATGGCTAGCAGTGAATTAAGCATTATACCTAAGATGAAAGTCAATGATGGTCGGAATATGTCATGTATTGTACCATTTAATCAAGACTTTTATTGTATTAGTGGTATAATAAGGAGAAACTGGGATTTTATTAGAGTTGACCCTGATTGTGTAAAAGTTGTTGGAGAAAAAGCAAATATTGTATTTAAAAAAAGCAGCTTTAAACAGCTGATTGAAAGGGTCGAGAAAAAGAAAAACTACATAGTTGGAAAAATGTCTAAGTGTGGGGTTTGTGCCCAATGTATTAATATTTTGGTGTGGAAAAAAGTAGACACTGGGGTACATCTTGAGGTAAATGTCCCTGAAAGATTATATTGTTATTCTAAGGGAGTGGTTTATGCTGCTTTATGTCAGACATGTGATTGTTTTTATATAGAAAAAACTGTAAGGACTCTGAAAGATCAAATTTACCAGCACTTGTATGACATTAAAAAGATGGACAACAAAAATGTATTATTTAGACATATTCTTGAGAATAAAGATCATGTATTTAAATTCTGTATTATTGATCAATGTGATTTGGTTCCCAGGGGAGGACCTGAATCAGATTATTTAGAATATCTTGAATTACAGTGGATTTTACGTAGTAATGCTATAACATATTTGGGTCTCAATGACCATGTTTTTCTAAGTAGTTTTCTAAGACTAAAAGCTTGTTATATGTTTTAACTTGTCATATGTAAAAAGAAAGGGCTTTGCACCAGTATTGTAAGAGTAAAATGTACCTTGATGGGAACTTTTAATTAATGTAATTTTATGATAGGTTGGTTTGACTGTGTGGGGTTGGTTTTGAAAGTTTTATAGTATTTAAACATGCTTGTATATTGTTTTAGTATTCTGATGAAGTCCAAGATACCTGGATGAACACGCTCAAGATTTTGAATAAAAGTGTGAAGCTACCAAGTTTTCTTTATTTTGTTCCTGGTTGTTGTTGTTCTCTGCACTTGTTCTGAATTTATGATGGAAGGAGACCAGGGTAGCAGCACACCAACTGAAGGAGACTATTGCAAAATGGTTGAGGAATTGTCTACCTCTGAGTTGGTCAGCTTAACCAGCAAGTCTGTTCAGTTATGAATGGAGGAAGGAACAATAATGTTTTGGAGAGTAATTTCATGAATGAAAGTCAGAGTTCGAACAATTCCAGTATTACACCAACTCAAAGAATACATGAGAACGTGCATTCACCATTTGATGGTGCTACATACACCACAATAACACACAGAGAGGGACTGTAGCTGTAGCTGGAGAGTTCCATCTATCTGATTGGTGTAAAGCTGAAGTAAAGTGGAGTAATGAAGTTATCCAACATGGCGGCCCCCAAGCAACGGCAGTGAAATTAAATCAGCAGTTAAAACAGTTTGAAGGCTTTGTTTTAAAATATAAGAAACTGCAACTCAAAAATAATTATTTAAGGGGAATGTTTAAGAAGAGAGGAGATTCCAAAACAACTACGGGTATGGAAATACCCAAATGGACTAGTGAAAGACTGTGCTTTTCATCATGAGTTCTGGCTATGTTTAATAAGCATGGCTGTGATATATTACATTTGTTAATTAAAAATAATGAATGTAAAATGTCAGATCTTAATGCTCAGATTGAAAAGTTAAATGAAAGTATTAAAATGGATCTTTTGTTTCAAACCAAGGTTAGTGAATTCAATAGTATTTTTGTAAGTGCAGAAAAAACTGTGAATATTTTGAAAGATAAAACGGCTAAAAAATGAAGTCATGACCATTTAAAATACACTAGTGGTTCTGCATGTCCACCATCTAATGGGTTTGAGAATAACAGGAATACTTCATGCTATAATAGAGATGTGCAAAATAATGATGACATGCATTTTGAAACTGCTACTAGTAGCTTTGAAGTGGGTAGACACGAAAACAATGCTGAGGACTAGGGCCCCCCTTTAGATCACAATGGGGTAAGAAGGTCTCAACGATTAATAGAACAAAGGGAAAAACAGCAGAATATGAACTATGGTACACAGAATCAGGGTTTTTTCACAGAGGGAGGGGGTGGTGGAGGGAAATAGGGAGATTTTAGCACCTGAACTTGATGTATTGATTTTGATAATATTATTCATGATGTGAATGTGGAAGTAGGACCAACTTTGGTGGTTAATGACAAACATGATTTTACTATTTATAACTACAGCAATGTGGATGTTACTGGTGAAGGGGCAAATCTTTTAGAGAGGGGGTTGAATTTTGTACCTATCAAAAGAGGTAATGTGGTGCAAAGTATTATACAACTTAAATCCTTTACTAGGAAATTGAATCTGGGTTTTTTATACAACAATAGTAATGACATACTAAGGAATGAGTTAACAAAGCCAAGCCCTTTTTTGCCTGTTGCCCACCTTATGGTTAGTTTGTTTGAAAAAGTTTGTGAACAACAGGTCCATGATATACTGAAACATAAACCAGATAGTAGTATGCAAGCTAATCTAACTAGGGGTGAAGTCAGTCTGTTAAATGAGATTACATGTAATAAAACTATAAGAATTATTAAGCCAGATAAGGGTGGGGGATTTGTTCTTATGGATGGGGTTGACTATATTGACAGGATGTTCAGCATATTATTTACTGATACCTATGATGAAGCATCAAGGAATGAATTAAACATCGCTTACAGGAATGTTAAACTAAACTTAGACTAGATGGTTCTTAATGGGGAACTTACCAATGATGAGCACAGATATCTGTCTATGGATCACCTTAGGATTCCGACTATGTTTGGAATCCCCAAAATACATAAAAATATAAGAAATCCTCCCTTACGCCGTATAGTGGATGCAGCAGCTTCCATCACCTTTATGATAGCTAAATGTATTGATTTTCATCTTAAGAACATTCTTACTGGCTATGAATACATTTTCAGGGATTCTTGGGACTTTCCATCAAAGGTTAAGAATGAGTTTTATTCATCTGAACTTATTTTAGCCACAGTTGATGTATGTCATTTGTTTTTGGTAATTTCTCAAGAGGCAGGTTTGGATATGTTTTATGAATTTATGTGTCAGCATCCAAGTTTTTCTGGGAATAAAGCAAATATCCGTAGGAGTCTGATGGAAATGGTCTTAGAAAGCAATTTCCTGATTTTGAAAACGAGATATATAAACAAGTAAAAGGGGTGGCAATGGGGGCAGGATGTGCACCCATATTTGCAAACACTGTCCTAGCTCAATGGGAGAAAACCTGTATTTTTACATCAAGTTTTGAGAATGATTGGAGTATGTATGAGAGATTTTTAGATGACATAGTAATTTTTTGGAAGGGTAGTGAGTCAAGATTAATGGAATTCTTTGAATATTTGAATAATTGCACAGATTTTTTAAAGTATACTATGAATATGGATTATGAGAAAGTTAATTATCTTGATGTCACTATTCACAAGGACAGGACTAACAAAAATGTGTCTACACTGTATAGGAAACCAACATAGTCAAACACTTTGCTACATTTTAGCAGTTGCCACCCTCCACATCAAAAGAAGGCTCTAGTTAAGGGCCAATGTGCTCGCTTAGCTAGGATGGTGTCTGACAATAATTTATTCCTAGCACAATGTGATATTTTGAAAGGAATGTTATGAAAAAGATGTTACCCAGATGTATTTTTGACAGGATTTTTTGTGAAGTAAAAAGAAAAAGAAATTATGGTATTTATGCACCTATTATTGGTACCTTTGTGGCTAGCAGTGAATTAAGCATTAGACCTAAGAGGAAAGCCAATGATAGTCGGAATATGTCATGTATTGCACCATTTAATCAAGACTTTTATTCTATTAGTGTCATGATAAGGAGAAACTGGAATTTTTTTAGAGTTGACCCTGATTATGTAAATGTTGTTGGAGAAAAAGTAAATATTGTATATAAAAAGAAATCAGCTTTAAGCAGCTGCTTGAAAGGGTAGAAAAAAAGAAAAACTACAAAGTTGGAAAAATGTCTTAAGTGTGGGGCTTGTGCCCAATGTATTAATATTTTGGTGTGTAAAAAAGTAGACACTGGGGGACATCTTGAGGTAAATGTCCCTGGAAGATTCTATTGTTATTCTAAGGGAGTGGTTTATGCTGCTTTATGTCTGACATGATTGTTTTTATATAGGAAAAACTGTAAGAGCTCTGAAAGATCAAATTTACCAGCACTTGTATGACATTGAAAAGATGGACAGCAAAAATGCATTATTTAGACATATTCTTGACAACAAAGATCATGTATTTAAATTCTGTATTATTCATCAATGTGAATTGGTTCCCAGGGGAGGACCTGAATCAGATTATTTAGAATATCTTGAATTACAGTGGATTTTATGTAGTAGTGCTGTAACATATCTGGGTTTCAATGACCATGTTTCTCTAAGTAGTTTTGTAAGACTAAAAACTTGTTATATGTTTTAACTTGTCATATGTAAAAAGAAAGGGGTGTGTACCAGTATTGTAAGAGTTAAATTTATCTTGGTGCGAACTTTTAATTATTGTGATTTTATGATAGGTTGGTTTGACTGTGTGGGGTTGGACTTTGAAAGTTTTATAGTATTTAAACATGCATGTATATTGTTTTAGTATTTTGATGAAGTCCGAGATACCTGGACAAAAGCACTCAAGATTTTGAATAAAAGTGTGAAGCTATGAGGTTTTCTTTATTTTGTTCCTGGTTGTTGTTGTTCTGTGGACTTGTTCTTAGCAAAAAATTGAGATACCGCATTAAATCCTCTAAAGCTAGCTATAAAAACAAAATAGCAGCAAATACTAAAGACAACCACAAGTCATTCTATAGGTATGTCAAGAATCTTCAGGGCAACACTCAGGTCTGCTCTGAGCTAGAGCACAATGGCAACACATATACCGAGCCAGCTGACATTGCCAATATATTGGCTGATAGGTTCAGTGCAAACTCCACCCCCCTTTCACTCCCCCCCCCAAAGGGCCAATCACAATTCCCAAGGAGTATCAAGTTCCTAATATTACTGCTGCTCAGGTTAAAACCGCACTGTCTAAAGCCAAGAACACAGCTTCCATGGAACCCAATAATATCCCTGGATGCATCCTACATGAGCTACAAAATGAACTGACACCACACCTGAGTGCTTTGTTCAATCACAGCCTCACTTCAGGCTTTGTACTCACCGAATGGCAAATGGTCACGGACATCCCAATCCACAAAGGGGGAGTGACTACAGACCCCGGAAACTACCACCCAATTAGCCTGATTAGTCTGGTATGCAAGGCTATGGAGCATATCATCATGGACCTTATAAACAGGGATATAGTAAGCCTCCAAACTCTTGACCCCATACATTTCGGATTTGTGAAGTGCAGATCATGCCTGCTCAATCTGGTAGAATTCTTTGAATCTGTCACCAGAGCTGTGAACGAGGGCAAGGTGGTACACAAAGCCTATCTCGATCTTGCTAAGGCCTTTGATACCATTCCTCACTCAGGAATCATTGATAGACTCACTAATCTAGGCATTAACCCCTATATCACGAGGTGGGTTGCTAACTGACTCATGGATAGAACTCACACTTTGAAGGTTTCAGACTCAAAATCGGACTACTGACCAGTCACGTGGTGTCCCACAGGGATCTGTCCTGGGTCCCCTTCTTTTCAGCATCTACTTCTCAGAAGTTCAAGCTAACCCAAAAGGACTCTGGCTGACCAAGCTTGCCGATGATAGCAAGCTAGGAGCCATTAAAGAATCCCCAACTGACGTAGATATCCTACAAAGGGGCCTCACTGACACCAATGACTGGTGCCTGAACCATGGCCTTAAACTAAATGCCAAAAAATGCATTGTTATTCCCTTTGGGAAAAACTCTGTGCCCATGAACTACCACTTCACCGGTTTTCCACTTAACTCAGAAGGTGTAATTAAAGATCTGGGAACACAGGTTGATAGCAACCTCTCCTTTGACAACCAGATCACCACTGTGATTAGAGAATCCTTTTATGTGGCACATCTCATTACAAAGGGTTTCTCATCTAGGAAGAAAGAGGTCATCTTCCCTCTCTACTCATCCCTCATTAGACCTATTATAGAATACAATGTGCCTTTTGGCATGTACCTCACTAGACACCTGCAAAGGCTGGAAAGGCCAGAAAAATACCTCACAAAGAGGATTCCAGGCCTTAAACACATGCCCCGTACTGACAGACTCAAAAAACCCCAGCTATACTCAGTCTCATATCACCTCCTTAGAGGCAATCTCTGCATAACCAATAAAGCCATGTTTGATCCAGAGCTGCTAGACATGCTACATCTAAAAAAAAAACAATTCCGCCATGCCACATGCTCCAGACACCTCAGTCTTGTTACCACATTAAATAGAACATGCTGGAGGGATAGGTTCCTTACCCAGAGACTGCCCATGCTCTGGAACAAACTCCCTATCCAAGTCAAGCAGGGCTTCTCTCTGGCCCTCTTCAAAAGAAATCTTGACGAGTGGATGTGAAACAAAAAAGTCACCATGGAGATCACCTCAGCTGCCCTGGGAACTAACGTCTGTTGACATGACACTAGAGATTCTTATTGGCTAGGCTTACAACTTACATAGGTCCCAGGGCCATTAGCCTAGATTAGCCTAGTACATACCTATGAACACACACATATATATATATATATATATATATATATATATATATATATATATATATATATTTATATACCAACTGCAAGACTGAAAAACAGTGGGGAAAGAGTTAAATTCTATTCCCTACTGTGTAGCGATCCCCCAAAGCAAATGCCACCATCCTGCAATGTACAGGAATAAGTGTCCTACCTAAACATACAACAAAGCACGAGAACCCCTATGTATATATATATATATATATATATATATATATATATATATATATATATATATATATAGTTTCACTTCAGAATATTGAAATATCACAATCCTGAATTTCAGAAAACTTCATAATCTGGAAGCCCAAAATCCTGAAAATTCAAAAACCTGAAAACTCTAAATCCTGAATCCCAAAAGACTAAAAACACACAGGATACATATACTGACTATAGAGAAGACAAACCAGATTACATTCCACCAGATATAAGCAGGGGGCAAGCCCCCCCTGCACCCCCCATGTGGGGGGCCCAGTACAGTCATTTAGTCTTTTGGGGCCAGAAGTAGATGTATTTTTCTCCAGTTTTAAGCACTGACACACTAAGCTGGATACATTAATTCTTTCTTGTCATCTAGGAAAGTATAAGTTAGTGAAGTAATGGAACTTTTCAGTTTGCTAAATTTTGCAGCCAGAGCCGTAGTCCCAAGTAGAATATTTTCCATATCAATGGCAGATTTACTCAAGAAAGGTTACCTTATGCTCCATAGTGTCCAAATTAGCAGAAGAGTGAAGTCAAACCTTCATCTTTGGTCCATTTTTCTGAATGTTTTAAATGTCCTGTCATTTTGGCAGGTTGATTAGATCTTCACCCATGCTGTGCAGTTGTGCACAGATACTTCTAGAGGGCTTGGCATGGGAGCATATTTCAGAAAGAAGTGGTTTTCTGTACCCTGGCCTTCACTGTGGACATTGGGAAGGAGAAAATGTGTTATCTTTCAGGAGCCCATGCCTAATTGGGCAGCCATAGCGTATGAAAAAATGAATTATGTAATAAAAAGTTACTGGTTTGCTCTGAAAATCAAGAGGTGGTTTAGCTGCTTGCAAAAAAGTAATCTGAATCACCTTGGGTTCATTTAATTTTGAGGGTTTTGGTTATTCACAGCTTAAAAATTAATTTATCTTTTTTCTTCTGCTCACCATATCCAAGTGTTGTGTAATTTGCTGACTGTCTTTCTTAATTACAGATATTCAAGTTTCAACAGTAGGCCCCAAAGACAGATTATTTGCCCCCTCCAATTTGATGCCATGTTTTGGTTGATAGGATGGAATAACTCAACTCTTTTGGCAAAATCCTTGTGCTTCCCACAAGTTATAAGATTGCTGTTATGCCTTTCAGTGTTTTTTCCAGAATCTCTGCAAATCAGAGAGGCGTTGGTCACAAAGTTTATTAGCTCAGTATTAAGCTTCATGCTTGGCCAAGAAAGAGTTGCCTAGCAGAATTATGATACAGTTGGCAGTACTTAGTTTGATGACAAATTATATCAGTCTACAAGATTTTATCAAGCATGCGTTGACATGCTCATTGCTAAAGAACTTAGTTGACTAAAGGCTTCAGTAGATAATGGTGCCTTATTGTAAAACCTTTCCTAATAATTTTGTTATAAGGTTCCCACAAATCATTGGATGATTATCACATGTACATCATTTGGACTACTCTTTTTACATGATTTAAATGTACAGGCTTTTCACATTAGCAAATTTTTGGATGCCTTAAGGTCTTCTCATGTATTGCTCTTTCAGAATGCTGTTTAAGCATGGATTCACAGATCCAAGACTGATCAGTCTGGGTGAGGTCACCAGATTATTTTAGATAGATCCCCCAACACCTTACTCTACCCTATTCATTGCTTCATTACCCTTTGTAAGATTTGTGTTAGTTCTGGTTCAAACAGTTTAGTATTTGCCTTTTCTATTGGCATTTTATAGCCCCCTTCCACAAGAGACCTTGATCTAGAAAGCTGGTAATCAATGGTCTTTCAACACTACATATAACCAGCTGTCAGTCTGGCTGAGGAGGCATTGTGAGTATACCACTCTTATTTGGTATAGGACAGCCCCGACTGGAGTGAATTTTGTAGCTGCCTGTTATACTGCCCAACTTGAGAGCACTGTCCTGGTATGCTAGCATAATGGTTAAGGTTTTTACCTTATAAACACAAGGTGCAGGGTTTGATTCTCCCATGGGGTAATTGGCTAGGCTTACAATGGCCCACAAGGGCAGTTAGCCTAGTAGTAATCTATGAACCCACACTGTCTATGAGTTATTCATGGCATGAGAATAAAATGATGCATTCCAGTTGTGACAAAGTGTGATGTGTGATATATAATCTGGTTGCAACATCTAGAAGCATCATTATGATTTTTAATCAGGGTGGTTTATGGAGGCAAATGGACTTTGCAGGACAAAAAGGAATTATCCCTGCTCCAATCTTCCTTGGGGAGCCAAGTAACTCCTCGTGACCCTCCAGGATTTATCATCAGGTTACTGGGCATGCATTTCTTTTTTTAGTGAAAGGGCTAGCTGACTGATAGATATATGGAGAATGACTACTTGACTGGGGACATGGTTAGTCTCGCACATCACTGTGTGATATGGCTAAGATTCTCAATGGCATTCTTGGCGATAAACTTAGTAGAAGCCCATGAACCTACAAACCTAAAATATACTATAGAATAAAGGAGAGATAATTACTGCAATACACATTGCATTGTTCTCAAGGCTGGAGGAATCAAATCCTGTACCATAAGAAGTAGTTCAAAGCTTTTATCTTTTGCACTAACAGCCAGACTCATTCTCTGATTATCACCTTAATACTATTTAGTATTACTCAGTAGCAGCAGCCTGTCCCAGCACTCAGTGCACACAAGACAGAGGGACTAGCCATGAACAATGAGCCAGTCTGTTGTAGGATGCACATGCTAGCTACGTTTCACAAAACACACGCACGCGCGTGCACACACACACACACACACACACACACACACACACACACACACACACACACACACACACACACACACACACACACACACTGTATGCAGTTTAGAAGAATGCCAATTCATCTATGGCATGTCTTTGAGATGTGAAGATAAACAGGACCAACTGACAAGATATGTGGAGACAGCAAGGACATGCAGTCTTCATAAGAATTTAACTCAACTAGGAAGCAAAGTGGAGAATTAAGTGCTATGAGACAACAATGCTAGCTAGTGTAACTGTTGTTTTTAAAACACCTTTATTGAAGTATCACTTGCGACATAGGCAGCTAGTGTACCTGTTATTTATAAAACACCTTTATTGATGTATCACTTGTGACATAGGTGGCTAGTGTAGCTGCTGTTTTTAAAACATCTTTATTGAAGCATTACTTGTGACATTGGCAGCTAGTGTACCTGTTGTGTTACATAAAGTTTTCTTATACAGTATACAGTTTTAGGGGGCTCATTTCTGATTTCATATGGATAGCTCCATAGATTCATAGCTGCCTTTTCAGTAAATCTTTAAAAGTTTAGTTCATTGATATATACAAAATATTTCAGTTAAATATCACTCTGGCACTTCCTGATTGCCGAATACTTTTGATGTATTTTTAATGGGGTTCCTGTTGAGGCACCTTTTTAAATTTTTGCCAGAGTTTTGCCAGTTAGATAAATATGTGCTTCTGTAAAAATAAATAAATAAAATAAAATAGAATATAGATCTTATCTGATATCTGTGGATTATGTACACCTGAATATGACTTGTATCCCTTCTTTACTCTGTCCCTGTCTCACAATTTCATTTCTTTGAAGATTCAGTAACATTCTTTAAGAAAAGATATATTATGAACACGTGGAAGGTATGCTAGAAGAAAGGTTAGATGTCAGAAAGTACTTTTTAGAGCTGGGGAAAAAAAGATAAAATACAAAGAGAAAGACACAAAAAGACTGGTAAAGGAGTACCAGCAGGCAGCAAGTGAAGAACTACAGAAACCTGAAAAGGCATCAGTAGATCTGACATTAAGAGGAGTGAGCTAAACTGAAAATCAAATCAAATTTGAAGGTAAGATGGCAGAAGCATATAAAAGGTCTTCAAAAATTTTAGGCATTATATATCCTTTTTTCAAAGCAGTGGGTGTTTAACTCTGAAGTATTATAAAATAATAAAAGATCATGGAGTGTGCTATATGTAACGGAAGTGTGACACAGAGATCTGGAAAGGTAAATACAAAAACAGGCAGTTAAAATGAGATAAACAGTACTGCATGGTACAGTGGTATATGGTACCTAAAGCAAAATGACAGAAAAATAAGGTTAAAAGAAATAAAATTAAATTTATTACTCAGGCAATTACTCAATGGAAAAACACACTGTTGATTTTCTCATACTACAGGCCTAAATAATAAACAAAAGAATTATAATCATGAAATTCAATTAAAACTCTGAAAGGCATACTTATTAACCACTGAATGTTAAAAACCAAAGTATCGGCCTGTAAAATAATAGCAGATGGTCAGAAAGAGGAGCACTTTGTTATTTTTCATAGTAGCATTTCATGTACTAGAACTCGTATAACTTATGCTACTGAAGCTTTGTAAAGGCTTAGTTCCGTTATTTAATAATGTATGTTGCCTGAAATAGGTCTAACATTCATCAGTAAATCTTATTGGAGTAGGCCTAAATCTGTAGGCAAAAAAGAATGATAGGGATGGTCATAAATTATAGCAGCAGAGATGTAAGCGTAAGAGAAATATTGAAAGAACTTTCTTGAATTGAGTTTCTGGAAAAAAAGCATAAAAAAGCTGACAAAGGCATTTTGAAATTGTCGGCTTCCCAAGCCATTTGATATAGCAAAGGTCCTGGGGGTGGGGGTGGGGGGTGGGGGGGGCAACAGCTATAATCAGTACAGTCACTGAGAACATGTTCCAAACTGCAATAAGAAAACAATGTTCAGGCCATTGTTCTAGAGTAATTTAGCAGCTCAATTAATAGACTACAATAGTGTAGGACTACAATTACTGTAATACAAGGGTTGCTTTTCTATTGGGAGTGCTTGCTAACCACAAGAAAGTGCCACCTGCTGTCAGTGCAATGCATATACATGCTTATGTGCTCTAACATATGAGCAGTTCTGTCCTAAAGGTGGTCTGTTTTATTGCATAGTACCAGATGAGGCTCATAAAACTATTGTACATCTCATTTATTATTTAGTGTACTGCATTATCTCTCTTTTTTATCTTATTAGCTTCTTGATCCATGTAGGTAACATGCATTGCCTCTGCTATGCTCTCATTTGTTCATGCTCAAGGAAGAATGTGGACTAAACTTGATTCATTTGTTCATACACAAGAATGGATGTGGATTGTGGACTAACCCTGATCTAACTTAATGCAATATATTCATCCTTGTAGAAGGCAACAGATTACTGGTATGTAGGGCTTGGGCCTTTCTATTAGTGACTGTTAGGTGGTACGTTGATGTCTGTGACCTGTTTGTGCTGCCATTATTTACATTTCTTGGAAATATTTCCAGAAGAGAAAACTGATGTCCCTAGAGATTCATGGCAATGTGAACTTGGATGCTAAACATACCTGTGCAATATGCATCAGGATACATGTAACATACCAGTGAATGAGGAGAAACTTGGTTCATGATTTTGTTGTTGCAGAATTCACATAATTTAGGACCTCTTACACTGCACCTAAATGATGAATGAATGCTACTGCATGTATGGAGGGACACGACTTACATGCAAGGTATCATTAGAGGTTGTGTTCTATGTACTGTGAAAAAACTATAGCATTTGCAGAACAGTAAAATAGGGTGAAATTGGCACATACTACTTCAAGATATCTTATTTATGTTCTCAATTTGCTGTCCCCATACAGGACTGAGGGCAGGAGTCCCATATGAACTTTTGAAAAGGGGAATGGGGTTATCTTTGTTGTGCTTCTTGTAGGCAGAAAGAGCCATGCTGATATACTGATATAAATAACTAGTATCAGTGTGAAGGCATTAGTAGGTATAGGTGGTGTAGACATCAATGCTACTTGTGGATATGATTGTTTGATTTTTGATGTGCTGTACCTGTATATACGAAAGGAGGAGCAGGATGCATAAGAGTGTGTAGGACATCCACCTGTAGTAGCAATGTGTGAGTATAGTCATTTTATGATTACCTACCTTGACTACCTATGAAAGGGTGCTTCTTAAATGTACCCTTAAATAGACCTTGGTGGATCTGATTATTTAATATTGACTTACAGCTGTGTGCAGGTATACATATGACACACCCATAAATAATTGTGTTGGATTGTTGGAATATGTGGTTCAGTGCAAGAGTGTACTAAATCTAATCAAATCAGAACTGAGGTTAAAGTAACTAAACACACACACACACACACACATATATATATATATATATATATATATATAAATATATATATATGTATATATATTTATATAAATATATATATATATATATATATATATATATATATATATATATATATATATATATATATATATATATATCATTCTACACATTATGATTTTTAGTATGTTTGGTACCTTTAAAACATAAAAATATTTCCTCACAAATTCCTAAAAAACTTTACAGATTGTGTGGCAGTTTACATAAATTCAGCACACTCTTTAATAACAGCTAAGTACTGTTTTTCTGAATTCATTTTATTTCAACTGCCAACATAACTCTTTGTTCTCCAAAACACCATTGATGGCCCCTCCAAGCTCATCCATCTCCACACAGTCCAGAATAATAAATTTAAAACCAGAATGTCTGGGGTGTTCTAAGTGTTTGGATAAGGCGTTCCTCTGGCATTTACGTCTGATGTCAAAAAGATTACCTGAAATCCTCCTTTACAGTTTATTCATAGTCTTACCCACATAAACTGCAGGGCAGTTATTACACTTGGCCCTATATACAACTTTTTCAGTATTACAGTTACCACCTGCTGAATTTTTCACCATTTTTTTAGGATGGGGCACTCAAATGTGTCGCACTCCATCAAGTACTCAGAGAAAGTGCAGTTAGGTGGCCCATAGAGTTTAGTGCTCAAGTCATCCTGGTGTTCCTTAATTTTCTTTTCCACATAGCTACGTATGCTTCTGTTCTTTTTACATATAAAAAGTAGGATGTTATCCTAAACCCCTACAAGCTGCTGGTTGCCAGTGAGGATGGCCCAGTCCTCCTTAATAATGGCTTTAATGGTACTGAAATCACAGGTGCAAATTAGAATGCAACTGTGTTTACATTTCTCTTGTTTTGGGTTAGAGTGGCCTCATTGCATAATTCTACCAAAAGGCCTATTCCACATAGGGTCATTGTTAGTTTTAGAAATTCTAATGGGATCCAGGATCATATGTAACATGTTTGATTCATATCCTTTGGTTAAGAAATCATTTTCAAGATCATTCATATTTTTGAGAAAAGGGGCCAAATCTGTGGTAATGTGTGCTAACCTGTAGCCTTGTGATTTTGTTAAATTGTGCTTAGTTTTTACTGGATGCATACTGTCTCTGTGAAGTAAGTAGTTCATCTTGTTGGTTTCCTCTATAAGTTACTAATTAGTCTTCTTCTGTCTTTATCAATATTGATAGTCATATTAAGGAAATGCACTGACTCTGAGATCATGTAAGTGGTAAATTTCAGGAAGGAGGTGGAGTTAATGATGTAATGGATAAACTCGGTGAATTTAGATATCTGACCTTGCCAGACAATAAATACATCATCAATAAAGTGAAGGTAGCTGGACATAAATCTCTGGTATTCATTTTGCACCACTGATTCCTCCTCCCACTTGCCTAAGGCTACTTTGGCCAGGTCAGAATACATAACTGCACCCATGGGTATCCCCCTCATTTGCTTTTTTAAGCCTGGCTATTCAAACTGAAAAAAATTGTAATGCATTACTAACTCTATTAGCTTAGTCAAGCATTTAGTTTCCCCTTGTGTAACATTGCTATTTCTGCTATAAGCCTCTGTAGCTGCTTCAATACAGTACATGTGTAGTAACAGTGCATAGGGCTTCAACATCAATAATTACCAATATGCTTTGTTCATTCACATACAGTTCTTTTATTTTTCATAAAAAAATCAAGTGAATCTAAAATAAAAGATGAGTTCTTTTCTGCAAGAGACTGTAGAATAAAATAAAATCTAAGTATATGGCATTGGCCTCTAATATGGAACCTCCACTTGCAATAACAGGTCTGTAAGGTGGATCTTCCCTATATTTATGGGGTTTGGGAATCCTGAAAAAACAAGATAACTTGGGGTGAGGAGTGTTTAAAATACTCAAAACAGTTTTCACCAGGATGACGTGAGCACTAAAATCTGTGGGCCACAGAAATGCACTTTCTGTGAGTACTTGGAGTGTGACTCACTTGAGTGCTCCTATCTTAAAAAGATGGTGAAATCTTCAGCAGGTGGTAATTGCAATACTGAAAAGTTGGATATAGGGCCATGTGTAATGACTGCTCTGCATTTTATGTGGGTAAGACTATGAATAAACTGAAAATGAGGATTTCAGGTCATCTTTCTGACATCGGATGTAAATGCCAGAGAAAAGCGTTATCCAAACACTTATTAGAACACCCCAGACATTCTGGTTTTAAATGTATCATTCTCGACTGTGTGGAGATGGAAGTCCAAGAAGTGAAGGGCATCAGATCAGGGGACAGCACTGGACTCCAAAATAGCAAGCTACACCTCTGTTACTGAGCACTTCATGGATGAAGAACTTTTGCCTGTACTTTATAGTATGGAATGTGAAAGACCATCTCCTTCTACAGTTCAGCTACCTGACATTCCTCCAGTTCAGGGATGATATATTCATACATTATTGCAATGTGGATGCCCATTTATCTGGTGTATGTTCAGTTGTTCATGTTTACATTCAATGTTGACACTTCCGGGACATTTTGTTAAAGTAGCAGAGTGACCACAACAAATCCCAATGAAATTGTCACCTTAGATAATCTTTCATGTTTTAAGAAAAGATTAAAATCTTATCTCATTGAGGAAAATAACTGTTTTGTTAAGTATTTTTTTTTGTTATGATTAGGGGTTATTATTTAAGTTGATTGTGTGAGAGAAGGCTGGACATTGGATGAGCAGTAAAGTGGTCAAGATGTATTGTGAGTGAGAATGTTGGTGTGGGAGTGGGGTGAGTTGTATGTGCAACTATTATACTAAGGTGTTGTTGCTGTGTGGTATTGCTGGGGACTGGGATAGGCAGGAAGATTAGAACCAGGGAAGACAAGGCTCAAGGCAGGAAGTAGTGGTGGAAGCACATTATTGATACTAGTTAGATAAACTGAAATTACCCAAATTGCTTACCATTTCACCTTTTGCATTGGCTTCTAGCAGCTTTTAATTGTTTGCTTAACAGGCAAAATCAGGATGATGGTAAGATTCAGCAAGCAAACATAGGGTTGCCAATGATGTTTTGAAGTGTGATCTTTCCTTGCTGTCTCTTCTTTTGTACTGAATAAAATAAAATCGCATAGACAAGACAAGCCCCCAGATTTACTAATCTTCCATGCAGGACTAGTCTAGACCTGCATGGAAGAGGCCACTTAGGAGTAGGACGGCAGCGTGCCATGCATAGTAATGAAGGAGCACTGCCTGAGATCCCAGGCTTACACAGAGTGTGTACGAGTGCAGGGGGCATGTCTGAGAGCAGAGCTCTCAGAATAAACATGCCCCTGCAATGTTAACAGCAGAAAGTGGAAATAAATGAGTGATACCACTCATAGGTGTCCACATTTCCCCACCAACAGTCCCCCATGTGTACAACAGCAACAGGACATAAAAATCAAAAGAAGAAACCCCTGTATTGGTGTCTAAAGCTCTGAGTACAGCTAATCATAGGTGTGCGGGTATGCCCATTGCTTAGCCATGGTGAAAGCAGCCTAAAAGGCTGAAGAGGATAACAAGGATGATATATGCAAATGAAGCATCTCAGAAATAGTGTAGTGGGCAGAGCGTTCGCTTAACGAGCAGACATTCCCATTTCGAGTCCCAGTGCAGCACAGTCTATTTTACATGGCAAAGCATGGTATAAGCAATATTTGTATTGCAAAACCCACTAAATAACATACATTTTTATGAACTGGAGTACTGCAGGAAATGCACATGTGAAGAGTCAGTATCATAATGAATAAGGCAGCAGTAAGCAGGTGTAAGCACAGATAAGCAGTAGTAAGCTTATGTAAGCACTAGCAAGCATGTGCAAGTGCATTTGCATGGGGGTAAGCACTGCAGACATAGATTAAGCAAAGGAGAAGCTAACTGGGTGTAAGAAACTGTGATTGGAAGTTAGCAGTGCTCGTCTCTGTGCAAACCTGCTAACAACCGCTTTAAAGTGCCTTAATCACACTGTATCCAACGCCAGGTGTTCTGCCCAGCAACAAAACAAACAGCTTCTGTAAGGCTGGAACCCAGGACCATGCACACCATACACAAAATGATTTACCACTAAGCCATGCCAGATATGCATAAAGCACATGTTGTCAGAAACATAACTCCAGCCCAGTCATGCAACAGTACAGAGAATGTATACCTACATCTAGATGGACATGTGTGTGCAAATATATTACCATCTAAACGGATACAACATATCTATAGATGTAGTCACATATATATATATATATATATATATATATATATATATATATACATAGATATATATAAATATCCAGGAATATATATATATATATGTATATATATATATATATATATATATATATATATATATATTTATATATATATATATATATATATATATATATATATATATATATATATATATATATATATATATATATATATATATATATATATATATATATATATATATATATACACAAATATATGACCATATATACATGCAAATGCCAACATCTCTACATATATATGTCAACACCTATATGTCCACATATACATAGCAAGTTACATATATGTACGCAAATATATATGTCTCAGTAGGTATATATGGACATAGTTAGAAATATATAAGCAAATATATATACCTATATAGGTATATATGGCAAAACATCTGTAGATAGCAATGGTAGATTAACAGAAACATATATGTCCACATGCACTGTTAATGGGCCTGAGAGGCCCCAAACAATATACGTCTCGTACGAATTGGCATACCCCCCCCCCAGCCAAACACATCTGCCCTGCAATACACTACCAAGTGTTGCAGATCCCATAACCAGGACCTGACACAACATGGGCACACGATGTTACCAGTACTACATCCCACCTGTATGATGTCAGGCTGGTATTGGTAACATATCATGCAGTACAGTCTGACTCCCATGGGAAATGTAATATGTGGAAGCCATCAACATCCCCAGGATACACAGACACAGATATGCAGATGCAGGTATATATATACATATATATAGATATACATGTGACTACACATACACACGCAGTTATATGTACAGTAAGATACATAAGTAGAAGGTGCACACAATATGGAACAGCCACTATGCCTACAGTTAACCCCTGAATGACTGGACACTGTATGGGCCACCCATACAAATGACAGTCGTTGCCTGCAACACATAGCCGCAGAGAGGTCATAGGAAAACACCACCCACGGGTTTGCAGACATGGAGACCTTTAATCGTGTACTATTACAGTTCTATTTGCCATGTCATATAGCTGTTCAGACACTGACAACTATATAAACAGAGTAATGCAACTGTGAACCAGTTACAGTATTACAGTAGTCTGGAAAGGAAAACAACTGTTGTTGTCCAGGCCATGCCCTTCACACTGTACAATAGGGAAGACAAACTGGGCCACATGATACCAAACAATCAACAGTATTTAATGCAGGTGTATAGTTCAGCAGCCTCTATCTATGCACTGCACAAACTCAGTAGGTGGTAAAGACGTCATGTGACCATATGGGTTGTAACAGCTATATAACATGGCATAACTGACACCATCACATGCACACCGAAAAACAGAACAGTTTGTATGGCAGGGGGCAGTAGTCCTGCGTTAACCAGATCCATGTCAGTAATGTATATATAGGTGAAGTATCTGGTACTGTACATCCAAATACCTTAAGGTAGCTCAGCCCTCATACCCCCACATTTTTTAACAGTCTAGGTCATTTATGGTGCTCCCCCCCTAGACTCAATAATACAGGGCCATATACCACTGTTACATACACTGGCCTCTGGGGTGCATAAGGGCACACATGTATTGTGTAGGTGATGCCCACACATATATGGCCCCAGCCCCACCGTATGTGTGGGGGATACAACAGCAGTGGACTGATGGCAGCAATGGCAGTGTGATATACTCACAACCCACTACAGAACAACCACTGACAGCATGACATATGTGCAAAGCTTGGTATGTAGGTGATGGACAGAGGCTGGAATACAGGCACATATGTAGACAACTGTTGCCATACATTAAGCAAGGTGCTGGTGTTACAGGATAGTCTGTAACATACCCTTAGTCAGGGAATTGAGGTTAGAAACAGACATGGATGTAGCCATTACCGATAACACTCAACACACACACTGCCAGTGTAATATCTGATACAGGACCTGTGTGGTGGACAAACAAGACATGATAGGCATAGCTCTGGCCAGCATGAGGATAGGCCCATAGTTGTGTGCTATGCAGACAGATTGCATTCCAAGGTAAACTAGTATGTACACTCGCACCCTGTAACACCAGTGCTATACAATGCATATCACATCTCTACCCGCAGTCTGTCTGTAGTTCCTGATCCTCCTACAAATATGTAGCTGCCCTGAGTGTACCAGTTCTCCTGTAAGGGGTATTGCTACCTGCTGTTGGTAGCACTGCTGCCCACACACAGGACGGATGTCCATCACACTGGAAATGTAAAGGGACCACACACACATGATGTGGGGATTTATAGTAGGTGGTTGCCATGACAGTGTTAATTGGGAGTAGTACACATGTGTAATCATATATATCTGGCTAACTGGATAAGTATATGTACATATATTTCCACCATATGTCCTGGACATGAAGTGTAGCCCAACCCAGCCCCTATGATCCCAATGTTGTAGTTGAAGGGGATGTCAGGTGTGTATATCAGGTGTACTACTAGACTAATGCTACTGTCATTGGGATTGTCTTCACAGACATGGTGTGTGTAGGAGGTCATGTCTACTTATAACATGTGTGCCATGGGCTACTGACAAACATCCTAAGGACATCATTGTACAGTACTGCTGCTAGCACATAATGCCGCTATGGACTGCAGCAGAGATATTGGCCAATATATGTGGAAAGTCTGACACACTCTGTACAGTCTAGAGGCATACACATAAGCTCTTAGTGCTACACATGTGTACCATGCCTGACAATATGATGAAGGTGGCCATGTAGATGGGTATAACACATAACGACTGGTATATAATGTCCACCATAGGTTATGCATTCAATCACCCCTGTCTGGCCTGACACATTATGACCGCTGGTACAGGGGTGCCATGGCCACATACTACCCACTAGATATTGACATACATCTGAACTGCATCCCACTGCCCTCTCTGACATACATGACTGTCAAGGGAGGCCCGGCAGCGGTACATCTGGTAAGTATCTGCACATGACATCCCACTGGGTAAGTGCACTAAGCTGCTAGGCATGTAACAATGCACTGTGCAGACTGCAGGCAGACTGGCTCACACTGGCCTACATCTCATATGGGGGAATGCACATGTACCTGCATATAAAGCAGGCTCAACAGGCATGTCACAGCACAGGGTAAGATACACCTGTGTGAAAGTGCATTACCGCAACCAATGTGAACACAGCCACAGCCACATATGGTTAGCTAGCATGATATCATAGTATATGGGCTATCTGTTCTACACAATCCTCATAAGTGCCACTCACAGACTGGCCCTACATATGCTGGCCTGCTACACAGTTTGGCCTGATGGCTTTCTGTGGTATGGGACACGTGTGTGTATGGCCCTACAAACATGTACACCAATACAGTACCATATAGTGGAGCAGCATGTAACATCAGATAGGAGGGGAGCTAGAACAATGACATCTACCACAGTCTGTACACAGGCTATGGTACATATTAACAATACACACACTGTCGACATTCACCATAGGTACACAGACCTCAGTACTGTACAAACATCCACAGAATATCGAGGTAATGTCATGAAATGTAATTCCTACTGTACATAACATGTGTAGCAGTCGGATATATCACTGGCTTGTTCTCAGATATGATGACACTAATTATGGTGTACAGCACATATGCACCACTTCATACACGACATATGTACAAAGGTTGACAGTGGTGTGGCTGGAAGCACATACACAGGGCCAATATTGACATGTTGCTGTGATAACCACATACATTTACTGTTGTTACAGGGTTTGTTGCAACATATGTCCTATGAGGGATATAATGTCAATGACTATCACAGCTTTCACCCTCTACAGACTGCAAACCTCACACTACCTTCTGCAGTCCACAACTAGATGCTCCGTGGGTGACACATGAAACCAAGGGCACAACACTGCCCAGTCTGCAGATGATCCTGCAGATGGGGATTCCTCATAAACTTGGAACTGACATGGCTGGTATTGAGACATGTACGACAGCCATATCCACACAAACACTGTTAAACCAACATTACTCCATATGCAGTATAGCAGCACTTAAAGTCTGTAGTCAGGTCAGGCACATCCCCCTCCTGTTTGCTGCAGTGTTTCCACAGTGCATGTTGTTAGAGGTAAACCCCAATCCATCTGAGATGCTGTTTGCTACATGACAGATCAAGTTCCTGCTCACAGTGGATGAAAAGGGCCAACACCACCATGATGTTCCTAGATATTGGAATGTGTTTCCATGCAATTGGCTATGGGAATGTTACCACAGCTGTTTCACATGCAATCAGCTAGGGGAGGGCTGCAATTCATGCAGAGGCCATCAGCTGATCATGAGCATTACTTAAAATACACATGCTGCTGCTTAAGCAAAGCAGGTGTAGTTCTCCACATCCACCAGAGAGAGGTTGGGAGAGGCAGACAGAGGCAAAGACATGTCAGGGAGGCATGGGAGGGTAAAACTGAAGCATGTTTGTGCCATACACCTACCAGGGTATCAAAACCCTGACAACTGTGTAGTGCTATCAGGGTTTGATGCAGTTATTGGATGTGCCAGATGGGTTACCTGCTATGGAGCACTCAGAACATATATGTGATGGTGAGTGACATCTGCAACAGTGATACAGTAGCTATATGATAGGTGACGTACACATGCCTGTCCACATGAACAGGTGCCAGCTTCAACACAGCCACACTCTCACAGGGACACACACACATTGACACACTTGACATGGCCAGGAGTACAACTCATGGGAAGTGGGATTGCCACATCATATCACTGTGCAGGTATCACATGCACCACACAGGTCATATGGGGCTGTATGGGCAAAGGCTATGGGGAGGTGTCTGACATCAGACAGCACGCTGCAGTATGCCCATGGGGTTGTAGAGACTGTGGATGTGAACATACGCAGCATGCAACACACACACAAACACACAGGGTGCCAGTACTGACATGCATGTGTGCATTTCTGCACAAGTGTGTGGTTTTCGACGGTGCCAGATGGTTGTCCAAGGCTAGGCGATGGGTGTACCTTGACATCAGGCCACATGACGATGGTCTGCATTGTGGCTCAGCGATGCAGTGTCTGCATTTGCCCAAACAGGTGGGAATTGTATCCCTCATCTGGTCACATGGGTGACTATTGTGTTTGGTCAATGCTGTGCATCACTTGCCATGTATGTGTTCTTTAGTCCATGACATGGACAGTGTCTGGGATGGACACCATCCCACATGCGTGTACAGTGACATGTGGACCTGTACCTAAGGTGTCCAGCCCATGTTGTGAACACAGATTATCATCAGATGTGCCAGTCCTGCCCACCTGTGGTGGGAACTGATAATGGCCAGCAGGTTTACCCTGAACTTACATTGGGAGTATGCTAACAGCATTCCCTGGTGTCAGTGGCATCTGTCCATACAGGGCATGTTGTCAGGCATGTTATGTCCATTGTCGGTCACATGTGATGGCACCACAGGTGGTGCAGATGTCCATTGGGGAACATGGGGGAGGTGCACTGTCTGCACGTACGTGCATATTGGACAGATGGACAGGGTGACATGCCCTCTGCAGCCAACTGCTGTCACTCCATAGTTACTATCAGTGGCCAATATACAGTGTACTACCTACATATTGACTGTTACCTAGACATGTGTGTATGTATGACACATGGGTTGAGAGTGTACTCTGGGTAATACTGGGGTTGCTAACTGTGATTGCCCGGCCTTGATGTCACATGTATGGGTATGGCTTTGCACTCCAGCCTCTCAGCCATTTCACATCTGTTATCCCTGTACGGTGGACATTGTGATATATAGTAGGGCCACCATATAAGAAATATGCAAAACCCGGTCTACATTGGCCACAGGTGTCACACAGTCACAACCACCTCTACACAGGATACAGGTTACAAACACACCCACACCTGTCACGTTTGGGAGTAGAACCCCTACTTAACTAGTTTATTACAATACAGCACTACACAGTTATAGTATGCGCCACGGATATTACTGGAGTACTCCTTCCTCAAAAGTGTATTTCACAATGACTGACATCAGCAGGATTGCCAAAGAAGGGCATTTGAAATTGACTGCAAGTGACTAGCCTATAATGCATTACTCCCTACACAGACAGTGAGACACACAAAACATCCATAACCGACACATGTGGGTATAGAACCCATAAAGGGTGTCTATATCACACTACAGCATGGAGCTGTTATAGGACGCACCACGGGGATTACTAGAGAACACCTTCCCCAAAGGTGTATTTCACAATGAATGACATCTGCAGGATTGCCAAAGTAGGGCATTTGAAATGTACTGTGAGTGACTAGCCTAAAATGCATTGCTCCCTACACAGACAGTGACACACACAATACATCAGGAACTGCCCTGGGTGGGGATGGAACCCTACCACGGTTCTAATTCACACTACAGCAGTACGCAGTTACAGGATGCACTACGGAGATCACTGGGCTATGATCTTCCCAGAGGTGTATTTCTAGGCGGGTGACATCAGCAGCCTTGTCAAAGGTGGGCATATGAATCATAAGGGATGTGAGTAGCCTAAAAATCATTGCTGTCTACACAGTCAGAGACAGACAGACAGACACACACACAAACACTGACACACACTCACCAGGTCTGGGGTTAGAACTCTTACCTAACTAGTTTATCACACTACAGCTGTACACAGTTATGAGACGTGCCACGGAGATTACTGGGCTACATTTCTCCCAAAGATGTATTTCACATTGGGATGACCTCAGCAGGCTTGTCATAGTGGCGCTATGGGATGGACAGTGTGGGCCATAACCCATTCATGTAGGGGTGACACGCTACATGCAGCCACACATGGGGTCATATGTCACAGGTCCATGTATACAGCTACTAGATGACTATGTTCTTGTACAGTCATGTTGCACAGCTGGCATGTGCACCACATAGTTTGTGGTGCTGACAGGTACTGGTCATTAGTATCTTCAGTGAGTGACATCAGCACCTAATGTGTTTGGGGCCCTTTGGCTGGGTGCTGGGTGGGACAGGCCTGGATGGCTCCTTGTCACGGTCACCCTCTTTGACACATCTATGTCCATCTACCTTTGGCTTATTATAGTGTGTTGTCCTTACATATATGTCTGTATTCCTATCAACTGTGTGTGCAAGGCATGAGTGGTGCATACTGACAAGTGTCTGCACTAACAATTGCAACTGCCAGATATGTCTGGTCCACTGGTGTTTGCAGATATGGCCTTCATGTGTTTAAGTGTGTGAGCATGCCCAGTAAGACCATCTGTACTGCATGTGTGGATCATGTCTAGGGGGTTTGTACTGCAGTGCTGACCTTTGTGTTGTACACCAACAGGAAGCATGCTCTGTCTGCAGGGTATCCATCAATCATTTGGCATTGACTGTTGCTACATGTCTGCATGGGGGGAGGGGCACCTGACTATTTCTATGTTTCCACACAGGATTGGGGGGCGCACCTGACTGTTACTATATTTCTATGTAGGATGGGGGGGCACACCTGAAACTTGTACACATTTGCTAGGACTGTACTGGTATGTCATGTACTCCATTTCAGTCAGTAGTCTTACCTATCGTGCTGGCTAGGCTATATCAGTGTACTACAGTTCTTAGCATTTGATTACCTACATATTAGTTTCTGACTTCCTAGCCTTCACAACTGACTTCCCACTAGCTGGCCTGCTGTAGTCTGTCTGTGTAGGCCAGGGGGGTGGTTACCCATGGCCCTCATTCAGAGGCCATAGAACAGCATTTGTTTGTGTTTGTTTACACCTGTCCTGCTGGCTGTGACTGTTGTTGGGTATGTGACCGCCCCCTCCTGACTGGCATGTGTGAGTCCCTTATCTTGTGGATGTCCCAGTATTGAGGGTGGTGCTGCAGGGCTGCCTATGTCGGATGCACATAGTACACTCCATATGCATGGTTAAGCACAGGTAGTGTAATGTTTGGCATCCCTTTTACTGTATGTGAGAGTCAGAGAGAGGTGCTATTACCTGGGTCTCTCCCATGTCAGAGTATGTGCTATGCATTGCCTCTTTGCCAGGGCCAGGGCATACTGGGGATGCCTCCTTCTGTCTACTAGGGCAGGCTCAAGTTGTTCCTCCTCTGAGTCACTCTGTGCCTGTGCAGGTCTTGGCATTGGTGGGGGGCTGTCTGGCTCTGCCCCATGCTGCTCCTGCTACAGCTGTTTCTGTAGGATCATATTGTGTAGTATGGCATATACAAGGATGATTTGGGTACATGTAGTTGGTGAGTACTGCAAGCTTCACCAGATGTGTCCAGGCACCAGAACCATGACATGAGCATCCCAAACACATGCTCTATTATGATTCTTGTTTGTGCATGTGCCTCATTATGGAATTCTTGTTTGGGTGTGTGTGCATTTCTGATGAGTGTCATCAGCCACTGCTCCAGTGCATATCCAGCATCCCCCACTAGGTGACTGTGTGGGATGTCCCCAATGGCAAATTCCTGGTACAGCTGTGTCAGATGCCAGATGTGGTAATCGTGATAGCTTCCAGGGTAGCCAGCACACACGTTCAGTATTATGACCTGGGCATCGCACATGACCTGGCAATTGATGGAGGGGAAGCCCTTGCAGTTGATGTAGACCCTACTCTGCTCACTGGGTGGTGCTTTGATGCATATATGCATGCAGTCTATTGCACCCACTACCTCAGGGTATTCTGCTATTTGGTGGAGGAGATGCATATTGCTGGCCAACGTCTCATGGGTGATGGGGAAATATACATGCTCACCGACATGTGCTGACATGGCATCCAGGAACTGCTGGAGTACCCTGGATGCTGATTCCTGTGAAATCCCCATCATATCCCCAGTTGGCCTTTGGAAGGTACCTTTATCTAGTATTCTTAGGCCTACACATACCTTGGTATCCACTGGGATGGGCTCCCTTCTGCTAGGTCTGTGTGTCAGGCATGGCCGGCACAGCTCAACAATTTGCTGTAGGAGGTCCCTGTCCACTCTATAGCACTCCACTATCTCCAGCACATATAGCCCTTGGTAGATTACCCTGGGTCTGTACACTCTTGTCCGTCTTCTCACTGTGGATTGGTCAGCAGCATTCACATCCTCAGCACCCTCACCCTCTTCCATAAGTTGTATGATAGCTATTGCAGCCCCTAACATTCTGCTGTTGTGAATGTTAAAATGTCCCCACTTGTTTACACTGGTGGAGTAGGGTGTGGGAAAATCCAGAGGGGTAGGTATTTACATAGTTTATAGTAGTGTTCTGGGCAGGGCTGATCTGCTGCCTGTGTAATTGGCTGGTTCCGATATGTTTCACCTGGCAGCTAACTTAGTACCCCTTGATTACCTTCCTACTGCTGTTTTCCCTTCCCATTGCCCTTCTGTTTCAGCCCGCGGGTGCGCCGCACAATCGGTGTACTCCAATGTGCACACTGCTGCTATTTCCTGAATTAAATTCCTTTATCTTCCTGTAAATCCCGGTGCACGGTGCACACACCCGCTTACGCTTTGTCAAAAGTGTTAGCAGGTTTAGACACACCCCGTTGCTTAGCTGTACTAAGCTAGGAGCAAACCTGAGCCACAGGGCTCCAATCCGCTTACAGTATGCCTGACACACCCACCCATGATGTCACCTACCTCCCAGTCTTGCACTCGGCTATTCATACTCTTACACTGTTGGGACCTGCCTCACATGCTGGTGAAAACTGGGATTCACTATCCTTTCCCTCATTTGCATACGACTGCCTGCTAATGCATAGTTACATGTGTCACACTGAGCCTTCCCCCTAGGCAACCACTATTCACTGGCCAGGTTGTCTTTTCACTGCCCTTGACTTTCATGGCAGAATACTGATTTTAGTTGGAATGCTTGTTTTAGGTTTATTTTCTTATTTACCTACCAATCCCGTTTGCTCACCGCTGCCTTATGCTTAAACAGCAGTGATCGGTGGTAATAAAATAAAAGTTGTATTTTGTACATTCTGCATTGTTTGCAATGCCAATGGCCTTATACTAGGCCATTAATATGCTTCCTCAATGATATGCAGCCATTATTTGGAGCTGATATGTCCTTGTTTTGGATTTTGCAGGACCGTACTCGGTTACTAACCGAGTACATTTCTACATATTAAGCTAGTCCTGCACGCCCTGATTCCAGCTTCCTGGATAGCAGATTTACCTCATTTGCATGGTTTTCACCTGCAAATGGGGTAATTCGCATACGGGGCCTGGGAATGTGAAGCACTAGTGCAAGAGCACTCACGCATGTCAAACAAGCACGTACGTGGATCGCTCGGCCACCATATTGCCAACATTACCTCTTACACTAATTATGCATGCCATGCAAGCTTTTGAAAATCCAGGGGAAGATCCATGGTGACAGGTAAGATGAACTAAAAAAGTCATCTGTGTTCCTAAACATCTTGTTTTCTCTTATGAAGCATCTCTACCATTCTTTTCCTCCCAAGGCTCCTGCAGTAGTAATGCATGCGCCAGCATCCTGAAATCTTGGTGTTTCTATTCTGTCTTTATTTTATTTTATTTGACAATTACTAACTGTGTTAGTCCAATTGAGCCAAGGGTCCATTTTTATTGGAGACCTGAGGAGAAAAGCTCCAGACAATTTACAGCCATGCAAAAAATAAAAAATATATAGTGGTCTAATGTACAAGCACATAACATAAAGATATAAGATACAGTTCTCAGCACAGTATTCTGAAATACAATGAAAATACCATTACAAAAGTATGCAATAAATAAGAGGTACTCTCAGTATTGAAACATAAGAGACATAGCATTAGAATAACTTTTGTGTTTTTTATAAAGGAGGGTAAAACAATGAAATTACGACAGAGAAAAAGAAAGACAAAAAAGAGGAGAATAGATCAAAATAGAGTAGAAAATGAGTTAGTGAAATAGTGGTCATGTGGGGGCTTGGCATGGACAGGACCATATCTTTTGTAGATAGTATTTTAGTTCTCATTTAAACAGGTGCTTTTGGGAAATGTTTCTTATAATGAGGGGGAGTGTGTTCCAGACATGCTCCAGAGTACATATAAAAGGACTTTCCAATGTTCTTTTTAGGTTTGTAGATATCAAGGAGGTGTTCATCAGTTGAGAGAAGGTGTCAGAGGGGGTATAGTAAGATACTAGGTTGGAGAGAGAGGGGCAGGACAAGGGATTATTTAGAATGGCATGAGTGATGTGCAATTGAAGAAGTAGTAGTTAAATGGTGAGAGAATTCAGGCCATTGAAGTGTCTTAAGGGTGATACAGTGTTGAGAACTGTAAGGGAGATTAGTGGCAAATCTGGATATTTTATTGTATGTTTGTTCAAGTTTGGACAGTTGTGTACAATGAATATTAGCAAGGATAGGGGCAGTCTGAGTAGACAAGGTAAGAGGAGTGAGTGAGCTAGAGAGAGTTTGGAGGAAGGTGTAAGGAATTTTCAATTTCTATAAAATAGACCAAGTTTCTGGTGTTTTTTTAATACACTGTTGGGTGTGCATGTCAAATTTTAGTTTGTCATCGATAATAGTGCCAAGTGGTTTGGTATGAGGCTTGGATTTAATGATGGTATTGTTGAGGGAGATGATGGCAAAGGAGGATTTGTATTGTGCCAGTGTTCAGAAATGTTATGGGCACTGGTGATAAGTGTGGAATCATCAGCATATTGTAGTAATGTTGAGAGCTTACAAGCCGAATGTAGTTTGTTAGTAAAAATATTGAGCAAGAGGGGACCTAAGATAGATCCTTGAGGAACCCCTGTGTTGACTAGAAAGAAGTGGGAGAAGACAGTTTGCCAGCAAATGGATTGTTGCCTATTGGAGACGTAACTGGAAATCCAGTTTGCAGAGGAGCTAGAGAGATGGCGGTCACAGAGTTTAGATAGGAGTTTAGAGTGAGAGACAGTATCAAAGGTCTTAGAGAGATCAAGGAATAAACTGGAGATGAGCATGTTGTTGTCACGGGCCTCAGTTACTGTTTGGGTGAAGGAAAGTAGAGCAGTGGATGTGCGACGGTGGGGCCTAAGACCATGTTGGGTGGAAGTTAGCAGGTTATTTTCAAGCAGGTGTTTGAGTAACTGGGTATGAATGCACTTTCCATAAGGGACAGGATAGCAATGGGACTATAGTTAGAAGGGTCAGTAGAGTTACCGCCATTGTGTAGTGGGATTTTAAAGAAGGCTTTCCATATATCAGTGACACAGGCTTCAGTAATGGATCAATGTATGAGTATAGAGACAAGGTAAGCAATAGATTCTGCAACAATTTTGAGAAAATAGGAAGGGGGAGCAAGGTTTGAGTTTGGTCATGAGAGATTTGATAAAGGGGGTGGAAACTGGTTTAAATGAGAAGGAATTGGAAGGTGTTATGGTGGAGGATAAAGGAGGGTGAGATTAAGTATTGCTATTTTGAGTAAGTTTTTGGATTGTTTCTATGAAATAGTTGTTTAGGACAGTGGTTGTTTCAGTAGCTGTACTATGTGGGAAGGAGTTGGGAGTGGTAGGATTGACAGGATAAAGAAGATTATTAATGATTGTCCAAAATATTTTTGGATTTTTTTTTTTGTGGGCTAGATTGGGTGGAGCAGAAATTGTTTTTATCATTGTTGACTATTTTTGACAGATTTCTATGCTCTTTGTATCTTTGAAGTAGGGGAGGGGATTTGTTTTTCTGACCCAGGCTTTCCAGAAACTGTCACTTTTATGCATAATGGAGCAGGTATGTTTTGTGAGCCAAGGGGCAAAGGTAGATTTTATTCTGATTTTTCTGGTAGATGCCACTGAATTAAGTATGTCTAAAAATATCTTATTGAAAGATTTTACAGCTTTGTTGAGAGGGAGGTGATGAAGGAAGGACCAGTTTGTGCTTGACAATTTATAGTTAAAAGTATCTGGATTGAAATGATTAGGTTTGCAACATTCTCTATAAAGGTGATCTTTAGGTGGATGTTGGGAGAATCTCTGGATATAGGTAGGGGAATGGTAACTTAAAGAGTTAGGAAGTGTCTCAGGGTTATGATAAAGGTTAGGATCCAGTCTAGGGTGGGACCAGAAAATGAAGTTTTTGTTAGTCTGAGTAGGAGAGGAGATGAGTTGGTGGAAGCTGTGAAGATTGAGATTAGGAGATGTAGTTGAAAGTTTAGTCCAATCTATGTTTATGTCACCAAAGATAATGGTTTTGTATGGTACATATTGAGCAAACCAAGAGAGTATGTTCTCAAGGATAGGAATATTACTCCCTGGAGGTATGTAGATAGAGGCTATGACAATTTTTTTTGTGTGAGTTTAGGTGACAGTTTACAATATGCATTTTAGCAGGCTCAAAGCTAGGTATAGAAATGGAAAGTGGGGAGAGATTAAGTTGTTCAGAGTAGAGGATGGCAGTACCTCCACCCCTCCTACTGATTCTGTCAGAGTGAAAGGTGTTATAACCTGGAGGTAAAATGTCACTGTTTGAAATATGTGGTTTTAACCTGGTTTCTGACAGGGTTAAGAGATGGGGGAAATGTTAGCAATACAGGAATGCAGTTCTGTGATTTTATTTACTAGGCTTTGAATATATAGAGAGTAGATATTTAATGATTAAAGAAAAGGAGAGGGGGTGGGTGTTAAATTGTTTGTAAATGTGAGAAGTAACCAGACTCGCAAACATGTACAAGTACTGCTGTTTCCGTTATAGTTTAATATATCTAAACAGTTACACTGTCGGAGATTATTTCAATTCTATTATAACATAGCTAGAATATAGTCTTTGATCCTCATTAATGGTGTTGTCTCTAAGATCAATCCACATTTGGTGAATATGTCTCTACAGAAGAGTAATCAATGTCCAGTTTATATATTCTTTGCATAGCAGCAGATGTTATTTCCTAGTGTCCTTGTGGTTTGCCCAACTGATTCTTGTTGCACGTTATCTTTATGTCAGTTAATGCATCTGTGTTTTATTTCTTTCATTTCTGTATCTGAAAGCTCACAGAAAGTCCCTGTTAAAAATATCAAATATTTCTCTGTATGTTTTAGTCAGTCATAACAGGACACCATTTTACTGTTATGTTTAATCCACACAAACAAGTTAAACTAGACTTGTTCTTTTTTCCATGAACCATTTTTAAACATATTTACAGTCGAGCTAAACTAAGCCTGTTTCATCAGAAATTGTTTTAGCAGATGTCTGTCACATAGCTGTTTGCTTCAGCACATTATATCTATTTTTAACTCTGCAGCTCAAGCCTTCTAGTTTATGCATTACTTCTGCTTTTTAGAAAGAAACATTTATTTCAAACCTTGTATCAAATTAACCCTTGCTTTACAAATCAAAGCCTTGTATTAATAAAAGGCATATTTCTTTCGCACTGCAGCATACAATTAATTGCTTCAGGGATAAATATTTTACTTTATATAATGTCTATCAATTCCCCCTTTTTGAATTAAGCCAAGGAAAAATGCAATCTACAGGAAAATGTGATCCTCTCTACTTAATAGTCTTTCTTCACTGTTAAAAACAGTTACTTGTTTAACAGTTTTATTAACATAAATTTTAACACATCTCCTCTGTTATATCTGAGATAGCGCCACAAATTGCATTTGCTAAAAGTTCTATCACCTTTGTAACTTTCTATATTTCTCATATTGTCTTGGCGGCCCCATACCAGTGAAAGATTCCAGCTCTTGAAATAACACCATTTCCTGTGTTCAGCTGTTTTAAATCTTTCCCTGTTTTGGAACACTGTCATGAACCTCCCTCTTTTTTCAGCAATTTCGTACCATATCCTCTGGTAATGTGTGAGTAATTTTCATTATTGGTACTGCATACCCTATGTAAGAACCCTTCTCTTTCATTCCTTCCTTAAAAGAAGTATTATATGTTAACTCCCATACTGTTTTTATTTTATACTCGTTTTTCACGTGACCAGAGTTGGTGTAAAGTAATACCAACCCTGACTGTCCCTTTCTTTTGAAAACAGAGTATCCCTCTTTCTATTTCCATCAACTGTAATTTTTTTTTATGGCTGCATGTTTTACAACTCTATTTTTATAAGATCTTTTAAACATAAAACCTCTATCTGTAACCTCTACAGGGACTGCATGTAATGGCATTTTCCCTCTGTAAGGAATGTGGCTACAAACCCAACAGTTTGACTCGTTATGTGCCTTTGCAAACAAATTTTGCATGGCCAAAATGTATTGAAATCATGGGTTCAGTCAAGATGTCCCTGTTTTCGTGATCTATTATATCTGAGTATCTCTCCCCATTTTTTTCTTGTAACATTTTTATTTTTATTTTCTTTTGTATTTACATCTCTTTTTTGGATTGCCTTGTCCTATCCATAGATTGCTATTATAAACAATATATACAATAGTATCAAAATGCATATGAGTATTAACATGCACCTCCAAAGCTTGCATCTCCATGTTTGAGGTTTAGTTTCCTCCATTTTTCTGGCTTTCTTTCAAATGGATATATTAGCATTTAGAAATAAATTTAAACAGACTGTTACTTTTCTAAGACTGTTAACAGACTGTTACTTTACTGACACTTTGACTTTTATTAACTTACACTGATGTCTATGAACCAACATGGTGTGCTGCTTTTACCTGGATTTTTATTAGCTGAAAAATGCCATTTTTCTAAGTTTTTATTAAGTTTTTAATCACCCTGTAGTTTACTATCTGTATGTATTCCTGTGTATTATTTCCAGGATGGCAGTTACACAAGTCTGACCAATGATGTTCTTGCTGTGCTAGTTTGTTTGCTGTTATATTTCACATAAGACATTGTTTTGAAAATGTGACATTGCAGTCACTGTTTCCTACCAATATTGATCCTGTTTGCTATATGCATAAGTTGCCTTTAGAGACATACTGTACTTTTAATGTGGGAGGGGTATGACCCTCTCTTGTTACCACCTTCTCTCATTTAGGATTTGTCATAGGTACTGCCTTAAATGTTACTCCATTTCCAGACATGGATGTGGACTTACATACCCAACATTTAATTGCATTGTTTAGTTATGCATGTACCATTTGCATTACTGTAAATGTATTTACTGTATCTATATTAACTTTAACTTTACACTGTATCTGTATTAACTTTACTCTGTGTCTGTATGTCTGTAGGTTATTTCTGTGTTTGTTTATTCTGAATATGTCCTGGCTTATTAAACCAGCAAAGTAATATTTATTTTTCTGTCTTTTCCTGTCCCCCTTTTAATTAATTTACATTGATTTCTTTGTACTAACATTGTCTTCCATTACTTCAAAAGGTCCCTGCCGGGGGGGGGGGAGGGGGGGCAGAGCCTAGATGGCTAACTGGTAATAGCAAGTTTTATGAGCTCCATAATCTAGTACCAGAATTCAGGAAAAGCATCATTTTTATTTTTCAAAAGTAGTAAATTCTTATTAAGGAACCTCAGTTCTATAAGAATACAAAATTGTATGCATTTTTATCGAAATTTTCCTGTCAAATAAACAGGAGATAACTTCTTCAATACAGAAATAAGCAACTCCAAGTCTTCACACTCTAAAACTTCACTGAAAAAGGAAATTCAACTGATATCAGCCACACTATTTGAACTGTCTGTCAAAATGGACAGATTTACAGACAACCCTGAAAATCTAAAAGTCAACTGTCAGAAACAGACTGATGTCCTTAATGAAATCTTGCAGAAGCAACAATCAAAAATATTGGATATGGAAGCTTCTCTAAGTGACATAGATGAGAGACTTAAGAAAGATGAAACTCACTGTGAATCTCTTTTACAGCAGAATACCTGACTAATCAGTAAAATAAATGATCTAGACAACAGAGAAAGGAGAAATAAGATTAGAATTTTTGGTCTTTCAGAAAAAACAGAAGGTGAGGACGTTATTTTATTTCTTAACTCTTGGCTTTCAGACATATTAGACCTAAAGGACGGTCTATCAAATGGTATAGAAAGAGCACACAGAGCTACAGGGAAACCTATTTCTTCTTCTTCCAATATGCCTCCTAGATCTATTATTGTGAAATTATTGTCTTTTTTAGACAAAGAACTTGTTCTCAAATCTGCCTGGAGAGGTCATCCATTGACATATAATAAGAGTCAAATTAGATTTGACACTGACTATTCTTCAAGAGTATTGGAACTAAGAAAAAACACCTGGCCTTTTGTGAGATTTTTGAAACAAAATAAAATAAAGGCACAACTTGCTTTCCCTGCAATAATCAGAATCCTTTATTCAAATGACATAAGAACATTCAACAATGTCGAAGAAGCTATAACTTTCATCAAAAACAACAACATAACTGCAATTCCACAAGACATGGATTGGTCATCTTCCACCACTTCAAAAAGAACCTCTGAGAAAATAATTGGACTGATATGAAAAATAAGAAACTGAAAACTGATCATAGAAACTCTGGAGTCACTACTTCTCTCAAAGCATCAACTAGGACTTGATTTCACTTCTAATCATTCAAAAAAGTATGTATTTTTACCTAACATATACCTATAAGAATGTTTTCTTACATTTTCTGATTGAACCTTACTAAGATTACATCTTATATTTCATGTGTTTAGACTTCTCTAATGGTCCTTAATATAGCTACTTACTAAGAACTCATATAATAATAATAGCTTGTTCAAGTGACACCCTTGATTTTTGCTTTATTAGCAGCAATTAAACATATGCTGTATGCATTTATACTTTATACAATTCTTAATTTGAAATGTTTTTTGATTTTTAAATACATTTATTACAATATTTTATAATTTAGACTTTAGTCACTACTCTACTCAATTTTAGCGTTCTAACATTCCATTATGACTGTTTACTGTCACTCTTGTTTAAAATAGCCTCAAGCTAACAAATGTTGTCTTTCCTCTAAAATAGAATCTACATAATTAACATGGAAGCTCTCAACCTAAAATATAGGAATATGAAGTATTAAATGTATTTACACACAGTTATAGGTAGATTAAACTAAATTAACCTCACCTGTTATCAAAATAACACATGTACTATCTATCCCACACATTTATGCTGCATAAGTATATACAGCTTTATAGTTGTTACTGACGAGAGCTTCCATCTCACATTCTCTGACTTCACTTGTCTATTCTGATTGATTAAATAGTCTGATTAGTTGAGATATTTTTTCTTTCATATTATTTATTTACTAAATATTAATGTCTTCTATGGTTAGAAAATGTTTCAGCTTTTAGGAAGGTGCCTGTCTAGATCAGTTCGTGTTATACATCAGTGTGTGCACTGTACGAATTTACACCATCGCTTTACTGTTGAGTCATGCACTGTTTAGTTTAAGGATGTATGTTTGGCCAGGCTAGTTTGTAAACTTAGAGATACAATAATGAAGGTTCTGTATATTTGCTGATGAGGATAGACTCTATGTTGTGCGATGCATGTTTTTACAGTTATTTCTGTCAACTGTGCGAAGGATGCTGCAGGGAGGGCTGAAGCTCCTTGAAGACTGGTGGTGAACAGTGCCCGTTATGGGATTTGACAGGTTAGTTTACTGCATTGTTGTGTTTCGTGATTGCCTGGGATGGTGAAATATGTGAACAGGCTTGTTCCTTGTTGGGCTATGGGAGAACTGTCGATGTAGTTGTAGATCTGTTGTTACATGGTCTTTTACATTGTTGACACTTATTTTGGCTGCTTTTCCATTGCCGGGCAACAGATCCAATACACTAGCGAGTGCTTGTAGTGATCGTATGGTGGTTGCATGGGGAGGTTGTTTTGAGGGGGAGAGACATTGGCGTGCTGCAGAGTTTGTCTGGTTTCTGTTGGAATGTGGACGGCTGAGGAGCATGCAGCGACAGTAAGTTAGTAAATTACCCCTTTTATTCATTTTTTGAGAACAATAGTCAGGGAGGATGCCTGATTTGGGGTCTGTGTCCCTCCGTTTTGTTTAGATTGCCCAGATCTCCTGCAGTGGCAAGATGGCAGATATACATTATGTGTTGTGTAGTGGCTTGCTATGAGTGAATGCGGATGTGTGTGGTGCTTACAGGTAGGCTGTTAATGGTTTTTGGTGTACTCGATACTAGAGCTTCTTCCGTTTAAACAGCCAATGTCCCTTGTCTTGGAGATGGAAGCTTTAGAGCTAGAAATCTGCTTAATTGGTGCGCATGAGTGCAAAGAATAGGGTAGCTGGTCGCTGTTCTGATGTTTTATTACTTTATAGTTGTGCAGTTCAACTCTTGTGTGGATGTCCATTCGAAAAAGTTGATCTGCTCCTACCTATACCTCTCAACTAACGCAGATTTTGTTTTGGATTTTAGTTGAGCCTCTTAACTTGTCATGATAGTAGTGGCTTAAGATGAATGTCTTTCTATATTTGAAAGCTATAAACTGGTATCATTCAGAACATGTATGTTAACTCAGTCCCCCATCCTGTCAGGTTAATAGATGAAATGTCTCCGATTATTTTTAAATTTGCACTCAATTTTTTTGGCTATGTTTAAAGCTGCTAATTCCTACTAAGTTATTGTAATGCTACTAGTTTCTAGCACCCTGCATGCAGCTGTTTTTACAACAGATTTTTGTTCGCAATTTACATCAGTTATGCACCTCAGTAACATCTCTATATATAGATTTTATGTCATCAGTTTAGGTTCTCTATAGCCAGTACTATTTGCCTAATTTGTAAGTAAGTGAGGCTGGTGAGTCTTTAATGTTGGCTGAGGTTTTATCTAGTATCTTAATGTAGTAGAAAAGAAGTATGTGTGGTATTCACATCACCAGTAGCGATCACAGTTTTTCTTACAATAGACATCCTATGAAACAACAATGCATTTCATGTAGGAAGTGACGGAAGATAGTCTAAATTAACTACAGCAGATGATTAATGGGTAAATTAGTATTTTGCTTTTTATTTATTTAAAACTATAGACAAGATTAAATGCATAGTAGGCAGAAATGGACTTGCAAGTATTGATTCTTAGTTTTAATCTGTAAACATATAATATAAGCTATCTGTTTAGTTACATTTCTGATCCAGATTTCTCTATGGGTTGTGTTTAGCAAATTTGAAATGGGTTTTAAGAATATTTACCTATTAGATGACAATAAATAATAAAGATATGCATAACAACTCAGTAGAAATATGAAACCCTAGAGAATATAAATTGCCATAATTCTGGAAGAAGATGCTTATATTTCAGTTATAAACAATACTTCATATCTTTTTTGATTTGGGTAAATTCATAACACTAGTATTGACTACATGTATTCAATAACTTAAGGCATTTTTTTTTGCATATAGTACAATGGAACTAATACAGAATTTTGATTTGGGATTGACTATGCTGTTAATCACTACCCAAAAAGAATGTAAGTAATATTATTCATAACTTAGTGAACTAGTACATTACTGACTTTATTATACTTGTATTAATGAATATTGATATTGAGGAAATCTGTGGCTGCTGATTTATAATAGTTTTTCAATTGTCCTATTGAAACTGTTTACACAGTGGAAATAATGATGCTTTACATCTAGTGTACTTCATTCTGTTATGCTTATCCACTAAGCAATTTTATAATCTAAACATGCCAGAAATGAAATTGGATAAATATTTGTATTTTAGTAAATGTGATGCTTCTATATCTGGCATGCTTCATTGAGTCTACTATGTGTAATTTGATTATATGCTATATTATTTAAATATTAAAAGTTTACAAGTTTAATTCCCACAATATGTTCAAAACTATAGTCTTTTTATAGTATAGTGGACTCAAAAGACAGAAGGGATTTTCTTAGTCATGGTTAGATACTTAATTTCAACTCTAGTAAATTAACTTACTTATACTAACTTTGTTAATGCTAGTATAATCTTTAATTTGAAATAGTCAAGGCATTGACAAAATAGATAATATGGAAAATTTATGTATTTATGTTTATTTATGCATCTATTTATTTATTACTAAACTATGACTATTTTATTTGGTTACAGTATTTATCATTAAATAGGTTTCATCAATCAATATACATAGACTTTCTTTCTACTTTGAATATTTTATAACTAAGCATTAATGTTTTTATTATATGAAACCTTCTTTTGTTCTATACACTTACAATTACTTACAATTGTATTTGCTCCCATTAATAATTGTTTTGAATAAGCTGCTTCTATTACATCAGTTTCAAATCTATTTCCTTTATGTATTACAAATGTCATCTATTCATTCAATTATAACAACAAAAGTGAATATATAAATTAATTTTAGATCTCCTATTAACTCATACTGGAGCTCAGACATGTTACTGTCGTTAATCACTTTTTGTTTGTCATGAAGGTTAATCTGTTTGAACTTATATGTTCACTCAGATTAGAAGTGCATGTCACTTCATGTTGGTTAAAGTTTTCAATAAACTCTTTATCAATATGGTTACTCTTACCTATTTTTTATTCAGTATTCAAATCTTCATTTTATTGGCCTGTCTCTAATAAAACTTTATACAATTTGTTAGGGAGAACTAAACTAACTATTTTGCACAATTTTTTCTAGATAAAGTTACACTCTTTATTATCCAGTCAATACCAAACATGAAAACTTCAATTAACTCACAAGAAAGTCATACTTGATGGATTTATCCATACTATCCTTAAATGTTAATGGATTAAACAAGCCAAGAAAAAGATCCAATTTCCTTAGATACTTGAAACTAAATACAATTCAGGTTGTATTTTATTCAAGAATCCCATCTAAAATCAGATGATAACTTTAATTGGAATCCATTGGAATATATAAATCTATCTTGCTCATCATACAAGAAAAAAACAAGAGGTGTTTTAATACTTTGGAGGAAAAACGTCATCATTCCCCAAATTATTTATAAATATGAAGACAAAGAAGGTCTTATTTCAATTGTAGTAATTAGATTTAATAATAGAATATGGACACTTGTTAACACCTATTGGTTTCCTGGTATAGGGATAGGAACTGTTAGGAAACATTTAGAACTAATTAACAAAGTGTATAAGGGTATTTTGATTCTAGGGGGAGACTTCAACTGTACTTTAAACATTTCTGAAACCTCGAATAAAAAGCACTTCCATCTTACTTCTCTAGGAAAAGCTCTAAGAAATTGGTGTGAGAACCGAAATCTAATTGACACCTACATTTATAAAGACCCTAACTCACTATCCTTTTCTCATAGTGATTATAGATTTGGTACCCAAACCAGAACTGATAAACTTTATGTATCTCAAGATTTAAGTATGAAAATAATTAACTTTTCTATAATCCCTTGCTCCTTTTCAGATCACAATTCACTTGTTTTAAAACTTGAAATTGATTTTAAAAGGTTGGTCTTCACAACAAGGATACCAGCATAGATCACCAAGCTACCACAATTCAAGCCATGGTTAGATCACGAAATTCAAAACTTTCTTGACATTAACCAATCAAATGATATATGTTTGGCAATTCTCTGGGATACACTAAAAGCTTACTTATTTGGTAAAATTCTAGCCTGGTTTAAAAATAAGACTAAAGAATGGTAATTGGAACTTCATAATATTCAAAATAAGCTTATAATTATCAATAAAGATAATTCACAACATCCAAAAACAAAGACGAAAACAATTACAGACTTAAATAACAAATACAATGAAATATTAACTCATAAAACAAATTTGGCATTAGAAAAACTAAAAATCAACTCACACTCAATGTCGCCCAAACATCTACATAATCTTTCAATGAGAGTTAAAAGACAAGCCTCAGATAACAATATTACAAAAATCATTCATGAAGTTAGAAGTAATAAAATGGTATCAGACATTAGTGATATTCTTGAAGCCTTTAAATATCATTACTCTGACCACCAACTCAATAATTCAGCACAATTTCAACATATAGATGTAGATAAAAGTTTACTTAAAACAAATAAAATTCCAGATAAACTAAAATCTGAGATCTTAAAACAAATTTCTCTTAAAAAAGTAGTCGATAAAATTAAAGAAAGCAAAAATAATAAAGCCCCCGGGATAGATGGAATTATAATGGAGCTATATAAGTTATTCCCTTCCTCAGCCATCTTAATTTTCCATAAAGCCTTAAATGTAATTCAAACCAATAATTTAATTCCTCACTCTTGGAAATATTCCCTAATCACTCCTATATTAAAAGAAAATAAATATCCAAAACAATGTAGTTCCTATAGACCAATTTCCTTGCTAAATAATGACAACAAGATATTTGTATCCATTCTTGTAAATAGAATAAAAAAATCCTTAACACATATTATAAATTCTGATCAGTCTGGTTTTATTTACAATAGGCACACTTATGATAATATTTTAAGAATCTGTCCCTTATTGACATTTTAAATAGGGACAATTGAGAAGCTCTTCTAATAGCCCTCGATATTGAAAAAGCTTTTGATACGTTGAAATGGGATTATCTCTTCAAAGCTTTAGAAATCTTTGATTTTCCATCTCATTTCATTACTTTGATAAAAAATCTATATAAAAATAATCTTGCGTATGTAAAACTAGGCCCTTTTACTTCAGAACCCATTAAAATACTCAAAGGTACAAAGCAAGGTTGTCCTTTGTCGTCCATTTTATTCACTCTTGCAATAGAATTATTTGCTATTACATTATGCCAAAACACAAAAATTAAAGGTATAGACATTTATGATCAATTTAAATCCAAAATCATGCTTTTTGTGGACGATATACTTTTAACTCTGAGTGTCTCACAAGAATCTCTTAAAGAGTTAGATCTTAAGTCTAAAAGGTTCTCTGATAGCTCAGGTTTATGTATAAGTGAATCTAAATCTAATTATATGCATTTAAATAAAAAAACAAAATTATTTCATAACTCCAGTCCATTTAATAGGAAAACAGGTCTCTTCTATAAATTACCTAGGAATTATTATTGATGACAATATTAATAACACTCGATCTACAAACTATAGAAAAACTTAAACACCATAAAACTACTCACTGACAAATGAAATAAATTATTCCTAAAGTTTGAGGATAGACTTCAATTAATAAAGATGGTATTATTACCAAAAATAAACTGTATAGCTCAAGCCATTCCAATGCTACCTAATAAAAAACTATTACAAGACATGAATAAAATTCTTTTAAATTTTCTCTGGTTTCCTAAATGAAACAGGATAGCCTATGCTCACCATATTATACCCTGGGAAATGGGAGGAATTAATTTTCCAGACTTAAGAGACATATATTAAGGCTTCTATATTCAAAATAGTTTTCAACTGGATAGACCCAAACATCAGCTTGGAAATCCCTTCATATTTCTATTTTTTAAATGAGAATAAACTCACAAAAAATAGTCTTTCAAATGATCAAATAAATATATTTTGGAAAATATTATGTCTTAATTTACAATTTAACATTTCAAAACCCACCAACTCAGTCTTCATAAACTACATCTACAATTCATTTAGATATTTCATAAACTCAAATTTAGACATTAAATTATGGTGGGAACTCTTAATTCCTTTCAAAATAACTAAAAACTTTCCCAACAAATTACATGAAAACATTATAGATAATTGGGAACTAAAACATTTTACTTGTTGGCAAGATTGTATTAGGAACTCATCAGTCTTAAACATACAACAAATAATAAACACCTTTGATATTCCAAATTCAGATTGGCTTATACTTCAAAGCATTTTATTTCATGCTCAAGAGTTATACAGAATAATCAATAATTCCTCCTTCAGTTCTGAACCAAAATTAATTTCCATTACCCAATAAATGGTTTATAATAATCATAACCGGTCTAATTTAACCTCATTGCTCTATAAAAACTTAATAATTTACAAAGTTAATCCAGAAAACAAAACTTCTGGAACTTTATTACTAAAGGTCATCAGATTAACCTCTCCTCTGAAAACAGAATTAATTTATTGCATTCTATTAAATTAACTTCCAATCTACAAACTTGGGAGATTTTTTTCATGGAAATTCTTACACAGGGCGTTTTACACCCGCAATAGGATAGCTAAAATGGACTCTTCTAAACAATTGTTTTGTTGGAGATGTTCTCAGAATTGTAATGCTGACTGGATTCATATATTTTTTGAGTGTATCAAAATTAAAAAATTCTGGGAGGAGATTGGACATTTCCCTCAAGCTATTTTTTTCAGATTCCTTCATACTAACTAAATCCATGATTTTTCTGAATGTAACTGAAACAAATGTTATGAACAAACAGAATTTGTATCTGCTATTGACTATACTAGCAATTGCTAGAAAATGTATTACAAGAAAATAGAAAACTTCATCTGAACCCAACTTTCAAGAATTTATGACTCTACTAGAAGAAGCAATACATATGTAAACAAAGGTAAAAGAAACAAGAATCTTCCCTAATAAATGGATCAACAATCCTTGGAAGAAATTTTTTTTCTCTCACTGAGACTTTAAAGATCTACACATCTTCTTAGTACTTGGAGAAATTACACTGATTTTTTGTTATGTGTAACTACCTCTCTCTAACTCTAAGTTATTCTCATTTTTTTTCATATTGGCCATATGTGCATATTGTATATAGTTTGTCTTTGTTTCATTTGTATTCTAGTAGAACTTATGTTTTGTCTTTTTGAAAGTCAATAAAATATTCGGAAAAAAAGGTCCCTGCCAGTTACTGTCCCATTGGCCCTGTTTGCTACCAACTGATAATATGTGTTCTGTTAATTTATTGCTTTAATGCCTATTTCCTACCATGATCTGGGTTATAGGGAGGATTATCTCCATATTCTACTGGGCATAATTTACCATTTTCATTATACTGTTGGTGTTTGTAATTACCTCTTGCCTTATTGAAGAAGGTTTGTCCTTCATCCTGTTTATTACTTCCTTCCTTTTTCTGTTTATCCTGATGTTTGCAGGTTCTTTGCATATACACCCTTTTCTATGTATTACCTGTTTCAGAAACAGTGTATTAACAACTGTCTATGGCTGTCTCCTATTTCTATCATTCCACTGCAGAATTGTCTGCAGTAGGCAAGATTGTTTTACTTGTAACAACTGTGACATTTTTAGGCTTAATTCTATGTTCAGACTTTAAATCATCAAGCTGCTTTTTGTAGTCTCCAAGCTGTTGTACCTTTTCTATTTGTATCTGCAATATTGCTTTCTTTTTTAAACTGTCTAGCACTCTAGCTTGTCTTGCTCCAGGTGGACTCTGAGATGTATCATTTCTGAGTCTGTATTTGACTGGCTGGCAAAAACTGATTTTAAAGCTGCATCTGCAATTTGCAGAATGTCATTAACTGTCTGTCAAAATTGCTTTAACGTACCATCATGCCTGACAAAAGCATCTTTTGTTTTTCCTGTTAGCTTATTCAGACTTCCTGTCTGATGATTTTCAGATAGTTTTTTAAATGATTACATATATCTAGTAGTCTTGTGACATGTAAAACAGAAATGAGGATATTTGTCACCACAGTTTATACATTTAATGAAAGTTTTGTATTTTTGCAAATACTGATCATAAAATTAATCTATGTCAATGGATTCAGTGTAATCATTTTCACTAGCACCAAATAAAGTGGTATTATCTTTACTAGCACTACTTGCTTGTGTATACCATTGCCTCAAAACAGTCCAGACTTTGTCCGGGGTCTGATTTAAATGTATACCAACTATATGTGGGCATTTGAAAAAAAAGACTGTTGATAAATATCAGCAGGAGAAATAACGGCTATTTCTGCTAAACTCTGTCCAATATCAATTGGTGTATTTTGTGCCCCTGGTAAATCTTGTTGGGCTTTCTCTAATTGTCTTGTCAGATTAACCTCTGTAGTCTGTGCCCTTAGTAAATGTTGTTGGGCTCTATCCGATTCCTGTTTTAAACCATAAATTTCATTCTGTATAGTCAGAATGCTATGGTGAGTCTCTGCCTGTAGATGGCGGGTCTATATTGAATCAGCGAATGTTTAAAAAAGCGAACGCTAATTCATCGACCCTATTTTAAGTGAAAGCTTACAATCCCAAACACTCGGAACAGCGATTTTTTTCCCAGGGAAAAAAAATCGCTGTTCGACAAAAAAAAAAATCTTAAAACAGTATATAATGTGGGGGCTTCACCCCCCACCCCCCTACTTAAATATACCAACTCCGAGATCGCACCACAGTGGAGGAAATGGCAAACGCCTGAAACCGGCCCAGCAATTTTTTTCCTTGGGAAAATATCGCTGTTCTGGGTGTTCTGGATTGTAAGCTTTCGCTTACATAGGGTCGATGAATCAGCATTGGCTTTTTTAAGCATTTGTTGATTCAATATAGACTCACAGATGGCATTGCAGTCCCTTACTACTGTCCTTAGGCAAATTATGAAAAGCTGTTAAAACCTTTTTTAAAAGGTTAATAGTACACTTTACTATGTCAGAATTTTCTTCTTGTGCATTTGCAAGATTTTTTATAAATAACATGTTGATGTAGTTTATTACATTGCTGACAGTAATTGTCATACATTTGTACTGTATGAGATTTAGGTATAGCCTAAATATGTTAAAGAAAATGTTCAACAGTTTGCATTATATCTGACAAAGACATGACTGCAGAAGGTACATTTAACTTGTATATGTGAAGAACTAACAATGCTAGAATCAAACCGATTCTTTGTCAGAATAGGATATATCTTATTGTATGGCTTACATACTAGAATCTTGTGACAAGATAGACATAATTTTGGAAATTTACTTCCACATAAAAAGCAGTCTTTTTGAATTGCTGTACATTTTATGTATGGATCATAGACATTTATCCATTTACAAACACAACTTGTATGTAATTTCTGAGCATTAAAAATTTAGATTTACATTTCATGTCTGACAGAGAAGATTCAAATCATGCCTGTAAATAAGACCAGACCTTGTCTAGTGTATCATGCAAATCTATCTGTACAAAATGTGTGCATTGTAAAGTTAACTGTCTAATGGCATCCATGTTATAACTGTGAATAATTTACCATATTTTGCTTAGATGACAAACAGGTGATCAGGCTGAAGTCACTTCGAAGACACGTTGTCCTTCAACAGACAAATTGATGGTGGGATGCCGATTGACAGCTGCAATGGCATATTCAGCTACCACCTTGGAGAAGTACCGGCAACTGTCGACCTGTGGAACTCACTTAGAAATTATGGCACCAAATGAACAGTAAGTACTGGAAATGGATATAAAAGCTCACAGTCAAGCTGCCTCACCACTGCTAAATTCTTTGTAAATGACAGAAGTAACCAGACTCACAATGCACTGCTGTTTCCGTTATAGTTTAATACATCCAAGCAGTTACACTGTCTGAGATTATTTCAATTCTATTATAACATAGAATAGTCTTTGCTGCTCATTAAGGGTGTTGTCTCTAAGATCAATGCACACTTGATCAATACGTCTCTCCAGAAGAGTAATCAATGTCCAGTTATTTTTTGCATAGCAGCAGATATTATTTCCTAGTGTCTATGTGATTTGCATGACTGATTCTTGTTGCACGTCCTCTTTATGTCAGTTAAAGCATCTGTGTTTTATTTCTTTCATTTCTACATCTAAAAGCTCACAGAAAGTCCCTGTTAAAAATATCAAATGTCTCTCTCTATGTTTTAGTCAGTCATAACAGGACACCATTTTACTGTTATGTTTAGCTCACACAAACAAGTTAAACTAGACATGTTCTTTTTTCCATGAACCATTTTTAAACATATTTACAGTTAAGCTAAACTAAGCCTGTTTCATCAGAAATTGTTTTAGCAGATGTCTGTCACATAGCTGCTTGCTTCAGCACATTATATCTAATCTTAACTCTGCAGCTCAAGCCTTGTAGTTTATGCATTACTTCTGCTTTTTAGAAAGAAACATTTATTTTAAACCTTGTATCAAGTTAACCCTTACTTTACAAGTCAAAACCTTGTATTAATAAAAAGCATATTTCTTTCACATTGCAGCATACATTTAATTGCTTTGGGGATACATATTTTACGTTATATAATGTCTATCAGTGGGAGGAGTGAGAAGTGAAAGTTTGAGGTGTGTATTTGAGAGAGGTATAGGCAGGTGAGCCTGGATTAAGATGGATGTCCCCATCCAGGAGAAGTGTATCCAAGGAAGTAATATTTGTGAGGAGGCTCATGTTAGCAGACCTTATTGACTTTACAGTAGAAGAGAGAGTGGTGTTTGAAAATGTATTAATCCTGAAGAGGTGTGAAGGTGAGACATGAAAGAGAGATGGAGAGATTAGCTGTGAGTGAGGGATAGTGCTGGTGATGAGAGTGATGGAGAGAGCAAGTGGTGGTGTTTGATAAGAGAGTTCAATATGGTATGTGGTTGATAGTTAAAGGAAGAAGAGAAAGGTAGTAATAAGATAAGAAATCATAATGATGAAGGATAAGTAGTGCTTGAGAAAGACGAATAAGAGTTTCAAAGATTGATAAGAGTTTGATTTGCAGGGGAGATCAAGCAGACTGAGAAACTATAGTCCAAGAGTAAATACACAAGGGGCAGGATTCACGATGGCTTGCACGGAGTCTAAGAGTCGTGTAAGACTCCATGCAGCCATAGTGATCCAGGAACAGCCCGAAATACCATGTAAGAGACCAGCTAAAACCTCTCTTACACGGGCAGGGCGTGGATATGCTAATTACCTCACTTGCAGCCGAAAGGCATGCAAATCAGGTAGATTAGCGATCCACGAAGCTGAAACCAGCCCATGTAAGAGTCGTGTTAGGTGCAGAAATGTACTCAGTTGACAACTAAGTATGTTTCTGCAAATAACACAATGGAGCCATGTCAGCTCCAAATAAAGTGCGCATATGTGTCAGGCAGCATGCCAATGGCCAAATATGTGGCCATTGGCACGGTAACCCGATGCAAACATGAAAAAAAATTTTTTTTTTCGGCAATCGGCGAGGTTTAAACGCAGCGCAGCCCCGCGCAAACGGGCTGCGCTATATAAAACATAAAAATAAAGGTTTTAAACCCACAAATGTGGGTTTTATGCAATGCATGGATTTACAATGCAGGGACTAGCAGACCGAAAACAACATGGCCACCGTTTAGTGGTTGCTAAGGGGGGAAGCTGAGTGTAAGACACGTAACTAAGCATTAGTAGGCAATCCTATGTAAATGAGTGGTAGGATAGTGAATCTCACTGTCACATAGCAAATGAGCACATTCAGTGTAGTGTAAGAGTTAGATAAGGGGGAGTAACAGAGTAGGAGATAGGTGACATCACAGGGGGGGATGTTAGAAAGAAATCAAGCTCATTGGAGCAAAGTGGGATGTGAAAGATGTCAGTCACACAGCATAGAAAGAGGAGTGTCAACAGATAAGCATGGGAAAGTCAAGAAATGGAATGTGTACACTGTGGCTAACTCCAAAGTTTCTTGCTGTGCGTGCATGCGTGCGTGTGCGTGCTGGGAGGCGCAAGTAAGACAGAGTGCGCGCGTGTAAGGCAGAGTAAGCATGTAGGAGCCTGTTTAAAGATCTGTAAACCTGTTTGCGCTGGTGTGCATGCATTTTAACCCAAATAAGCAGATTCTAGTCCGTATAAGCATGTGTGCATGCATGGTAGCCACTGTGAGCGTGTTTTCGCTGGTATGCGCGTTGCTCCCCCCTGAGGAAACAGAGAGGAAAAAGGAAGCAGAAGAAATATTAGGAAGCTAGCAGGGAATACTGGTAGAGCTAGCAGGTGAAAACAATTAGAAGCAGGCAATTACACAGGCAGAATACTAGCCCAGCCCAGCACTTAAAACACTGCAAACAGCATTGCAGTATGTTTCTGTCAAGAGACACTGTAAGACAGGAGTAAGCTATTAGAAGTAAAAACTGAAAAAGCTGCACTCAGACCAAACATGCTAGGGGCTGCCATAGCTGTTATAAGGAGACATAGGAGACTTGCTGAGGGTGGTGACAATGCAAATGCTGCCAGACAACCCACAGTGAGGAGACGGAGAAGAGTGTACAGGCCCAGGGTCACCTACCAGGGGTTACATGAGCTGGAGATAGTGGAGCGCTATAGAGTGGACAGAGACCTCCTGCAGCAAATTGTTGAGCTGTGAAGGCCATGCCTCACACACAGAACCAACAGAGGGGAACCCATCCCAGTGGAAACCAAGGTATGTGTTGGCCTAAGAATACTAGCAACAGGTACCTTCCAGAGACCAACTGGTGATATGATGGGGATCTCACAGGCATCAGCATCCAGGGTACTGCACCAGTTCCTGGATGCCATGTCGGCACATGTCGGAGATCATGTATATTTCCCCAATTCCCATGAGGCATTGGCCAGCAATATGCGACTCTTCCAGCAAATAGCGGAATACCCTGAGGTAGTGGGTGCAATAGACTGCACGCATATATGCATCAAGGCACCAGCTGGTGAGCAGGGTAGGGCCTACATTAACCGCAAGGGCTTCCCCTTCATCAACTGCCAGGTCGTGTGTGATGCCCAGGGCATAATAACGAATGTGTGTGCTGGCTGCCCTGGAAGCTGCCATGATTCCCATATCTGGCATCTGACGCAGCTGTACCAGACATTTGCCAATGGGGACATCCCACATGGACACTTAGTGGGGGATGCTGGATATGCACTGGAGCCATGGCTGATGACACCCATCAGAAACGCACACACACCTGAACACGAACGCCATAATGAGGCACACGCACAAAAACGAAATGTAATAGAGCGTGTGTTTGGGCTGCTCAAGTCATGGTTCCGATGCCTGGACTCATCTGGTGGAGCCTTGCAGTACTCACCAACTACAAGTACCCACATTGTCATGGTATGTGCTATGCTACATAATATGATACTGTGAAAACAGCTGCAGCAGGACCAGCATAGGGCCGGGACAAACAGCCCCCCACCATTGCCAAGGCCATCACAGGCAGAGCATGACTTGGAGGAGGAACAACCTGAGCCTGCCCCAGTAGGCAGAAAGAGGCATGCCCAGTATGCCCTGGCCTTGGCAAAGAGGCAACGCATAGCACATACACTGGCTCAGTAGGAACCCTGGGAATGATACCCCTCTCTGACTCACTCATATAGTAAAAGGAACGCCTAACATGGCACAACCTGCTTTCAAACATGTATAGGGAGTGTAGTATGTGCATCCAACATAGGCAGCCCTGCAGCACCAACTGAGGCATGATTGCCATGTGTTAAACAATGTAACACCATCTAGTATATGCAAACATGATGACCCTGCCTAACATCTCACCCTCACCAAGCATGATGTCACACTATGATCAAGATCAAGTACAATAATTGGCTGAAGTATTGCTGCTAGTCAAATGGGAACAAATGGCTGACAGCCTGGGATGACATGCCGAGCAAGACATGATGCTCCACCTGCTAGGGATGGCACGCACCCAGCACACCTGGCTGTGTGGATACTGGCAAAGGCTGTTGTCACCTCCACTGTGCCTTGAATAGGTAAGGCTGGAAACACAAACCTACCACCATAGGTAGCACAAGGGATAACAACCTGGACATAATGCTACCCAATGGCAGAAGTCTAAACTGCAAGATGCATGCAGACCAAACCCACCTCAGCATGGAGAATGGTAATATCTGTTCTGTAACAGAAACCTGGGTCAAGGCTCAGAAGAGCACCCTAATGCTACCAGGTTATGCCTTATACCATGCTTTACAGCCCCAAAACATGAAACAAACTACAATAGAAGTGTGGCTATCAATATTTGTCAAGGATAACCACACCCCCAGGTTGGTACCACAGCAAGAAGCAGCATGGACTATCCATGGGCAAGTAACAGTGGCTCAAACTGCGTCCCAGTTTGCAGCCTGCTACAGACCACTCTCCCAAACCAAGGAACCCCAGTCAGCCTTCCTGAAGACACTGCAGAGTACAAATGTCTCACCAAATACCAAACAAGGCACACACAAAGTATGACATAGGTGGTAATCCATTATGTACGGAAGATGTAATCAGGGACCTAGGGACACAAGTGGACAGTAACCTGTCATGTGACACTCACATTGCCAAGGTGGCCAGGAAGACCTGCTATATTGCCCACCTTAACATGAAAGGATGCACATGTAGATCAAGAGAGGTCACTGTGCCCCCATACTCTTCTCTTATCAGGCCCATACTTGAGAACAATGCCCCATTTTGGATGTACCTTACCTGACACCTGCAGCAGTTAGAAAGACCCCAAACGTACTTCAACAAGAGGATAAAGGGTCCAAACATTTGTCATCTGCTGCCTGGCTGAAGAAACCACAGCCCAATTCACATGCATACTGCCCAGTCAGAGGCGATGTATTCCTGATGTACAAGGCCATGTCCAATCCAGAATGAATGGACATGCTCCACTGCAGAAACTCCAAATCCAGCAGAGACACCACAGTGAGATATCTGAACCTCCACACATAGATAAATAGGATGTGCTGGAGGGACAGATTCATAAACCAGAGGCTCCTTACATTCTGGAACAGAATCTCAGTCCATGATAGGCTGAGCTCCACACTCATACTCAACAAGAGAAATCCGGTCAAGTGCATGGGAGATAGTAGGTTTACACTGGGGGCCATCTCTGTGTCACATCTAGTAAAGCAAACCCTAAATGGGCATAATATGCACATTGCAAGGGGTGTCGAAAGCCACACACAGTCTGTCTAGGCTCAAACATGGCCAGGGCAGATAGCCTAGTATGAACCTATGAACCTATGATGATACAAATTGTGCAGGACACAAAGGATAATCACACAGCTGTCCTAACTGATGGTAGGAACCACGGTGATAATCCACAGATATGCTCTGCATTACTGAAATATCACAAACAATACACCAAACCCACACACATTGCCAACATCCAACCTAACAGATTCATTGCAAACTCCCCACCAGCACCAAACTGCCAAATATCTATCCCAGCAGAGTGCTGGCCCTCTGACATTGCAGATGCTGAGGTAACATCCAGCATCTACAAAGCAAACTACACAGCATCAATGGTACCAGATGGTGTCCTGGGTTATGTCCAACAAGAACTGTAAGAAGAATGGAACACCAAATAGCACTACTGCTCACTCTCAGTCTTACCACAGGACATGTACCCAAAGAGCAGTGTACAGCAACAGTGGTCCCTCATCACAAAGGTGGTGCCTGAATGGATACTGCAAACTATCACCCCTCAACCCTGACTATCTTGGTCGGCAAAGTAATGGAGAGGATGATCATGGACCCCAGGAATAATGAGATTGGGTACCTACAGACATTGGACTCTACCCAGTGTGGCTTTCATAGGGCAGATCCTGCCCCTTAAACATGTCTGACTCATGTGAAACATGCACCAAGGCCATTGATGAGGGGAATGTGGTTCACACAGCCTATGTGGACCTTGCTAAACTCTTCCATACAATACCCCAGTTGTTCAGTACAGATAAGCTCACCAGCCTAACTATAAACCCCTATCCAAGTAGATGGGTTGCAAACCAGCTCAAGGACAGAGCTGACCTGGTCAGAAATGCTGCAGCCATGCCAGACTACAAACCAGGTACAACTGGCATCCCACAAGGCACGGTCCTGGGACCTCTCTTGTATTGTAGATATGTCACATAGGTACAGTCCAACATGGAAGGACTGTGTCTGAACAGGTCTGCAGATGACTACAAACTGCCCACCATATCGGACCCTCCAGCTGACACAAGCATCCTACAAAAGGCACACATAGAAACAGACAAGTGGTGCCACAGCCATGTCAACAAGCAAAATGCAGAATAGTGTATAGTCATCCCCTGTGGAAACACAGTACGTGGCCACAAATTACCACATAGGTGTTAACCCATTAAGTACATCAGGAGCAATAAGAGACCTGGGGACACAAGGTGATAGATATCCTGCATGTGACAACCAAGTGTCTGTAGTGGTACAGAAACATACCATATACCCACCTAATCATGAAGGTAAGCACAGCTAGGTCAGGGTAGATCATTGTGCCTCTCCAGTCATCCATCAGCAGCCTCACAATTGCGTACAATGGCCCTTGTGGGATGTACCTTAGCAGACACCTGCATCAACTGGAAAGACCCCACAAATACCCCACCAGGAGGATCTCAAAGCTGTAACAGCTGCCATGTGTTGCCTGATTAAACAAACTGCAGCTCCACACAGTGCCATACCGCCTGGCTAGAGGTGATCTGTGCCTGATGTATAAAGCCATGACCAAGCTGGAATCAATGGACATTTGGCACTATGTAAAATATGAATGCTGGTGATCTATGCACATGACAGGCCTGAACCCCAGCACAGACATAAACAGGACATGCTGTACCGATTGGTCCATAACCCAGAAGCTCACTCCACGCATGACTAAACTCCCAGTACAGGTTATCCAGGGAGTCTCTTATTGACTGTCATCCAGAGGAATCATGATGACTGGATGGGAGATGGTAGGTGTACCCTGGATATCACCTGTATGTCATGGGTAGACATAGGCACAGCACACTAACCTTGAAATATGTCATGGCAAACACCAGTAAATATGTGTGTTGAAGGACAAACACTCTCTGACTAGCATTACAAATGGCCTAGGGCACATGGTCATTGTTTGTCACTGTCCACACAAGTTGTGGAATACATTAACAATGTCAGACAATCTTGTTCTATGTTGTCCATATCTGAACAAAAAGCAACAAGGTCATATCTGCACAACTGTCCCTCAACCAGTCTGGTGTGCTCACTATAAATATTACAAGCAGTGATAGGACTGAAACCAATGATACTGTCCACCACAGTGAAAGTACTGAACCAGTACACTATACGACAATACACTGTTTGGTCAGTATGAAAGGATGTTGACAACTGTATGCAAATTATCCCATGGCAACCCTGCAGGCACAGCATAATGCCTGTGAGGTTCAGACACAAAGCAGTTGGGCAGTAGGAACACAACCTGACGTGCAACACTCAACTGTACATGTGAAATATAGATGAAGTCCACACACAAACACAAATGTGGCGGACCACAGATCTCAACATATGGAAAGTTCACACTGGGCATACTCGCACACTTAGATAAATGAGACGTGTCAGTCAAGAAGCCATATAAACTGTGAACTGGGCATGCTCACACACTTAGGCCATGTCACAGTTCAGCAGTTGCGCACACATATCTGGCATTTGTATGTGTTAATACAGGAACCTCCCACAATACAGAAATCTGCCTAGTGCACACAGTGAAATTACAACAGAGACATAAGTAACGTAGTGGATCCCACTCATATGCAAACATCTGCCACAGTACACAAGTTGTTCATAGAGATAGGGAAAGCTATGACAATAAAGACCCACAAACAGTTTATGAGCAACAGATACTTGCATCTGACAGGTAAACATATGGCCGTAGAGTTCAATACTAGGCTGTTGTCCCTAGGGAATACAGAAGGCTATCCAAAGTGTATTTGGCGTCTGCCTCCACAGTACAGTAGGCTACTGTGCCTCTGCAAAGTTAATGCATATATATGCTCTCCCCCTTATTGATGGATAGTAACAGATGTACATACCTCTTCATAAATAATAATGTCAGCACACTATACATATGTCAGGAGCACAAATCATACCCAGTAATTTGAATAGCGCACTCAGCTACTGCGTCTCCCGCAAGTGTCATAACATAGTCAGGTAGGGGTTTGAATCCTGCAAGTGCTCAGTGAATGTGGGGGGGGGTAGGGTGTGTGCAATTCTATGTGTAAGAGAAATGTCCCTTTTGGCAACTAGTACAACACACCACATGCTGCATATTCCACTGTCTAAACACTGATGATGTCAGCACCCTATAAGTACAGCAGGGGAAAGCAAGCTTCCTAGTAATGCAAATAGTGCGCTCTGCTACTGCATCTCTCACAAGTGTCATAACATAGTTAGGTAGGGGTTTGTATCCTACAAACGCCATGTGTGTTCTTGTCACACAGTTTGTCCATGTGTGTGGGGTGTTGTTCCCAATATTGCACGACATAGATTATATCAGTAATGTCAATGCACACATGATGTATGTGTGTGCCACATACACATATGTACCTGTGACCTTCAAAAGTTCCCATGTCTGAAGCCTGCTTCATGTGAATACATGGAATTTGCATTAGACAACTTTATGACTGTGGTGTTCTGTGCAGGGGCTGCATGTGGTATGTGAATATACTGTGTGAGTTGTATATGGTGTCATTCTACCAGCAAGGGATACACGTCTGGTCTGGAGCATATAGTCCACATGTTGTTGATGAACAGGTGCAGCATGTCACCTCTTGTGGGAGTGGTAACAAGTTGTTCCATAGCAATTCAGTGAATAAATGCTAGGAACCTTTCAGCTAGGGTCTTGGAGCTAGAGTAATGCTCACACTCTATGTTTGGGTAGTTGCAGTCCACCCATATAATGGTGTTTGTAGAGACCGTCATATTCCCAGTGTTGTCAGGAAGGCCAAGTGGGTTTACTGGGTATGGGAGGGTGGTGTGTGCCAGGCTATGAACCTGACGGCAGTCTAACCCACTGTTAGTTGCACATGGATAGGCTCTGATGCTTTGTGCTGTGCCACCAACCTGGAGGTGTGTGTATCTGTGGTGCCTTTGGATACTTCCCCCCTGTTCTGGTTTGGTGCATGTTTAGGGGACGACAAGCATGGTATGAGGTATGACCTGGCAGCGATGGATTGCACCTGGGAGCCTTGTACTAGGATTCTGTTACTGCACAGATATTGCTGTTCTCCATGCTAAGGACAGTTTCCAGTGCATGCATCTTGAGGTTTACACTGCTGGCGTTGAGTAGCATTACTATTAGTGTCCTATCCCGTGTGATACCTGTGTAGGTGGCTATGTAATTTGAGCCTTGCATAAAAAGGCACTATATGTGTAGCAAGAGCCTTTGCCAATGTACAACAGCCCATGGGTGACAGGTGCAAGCTGTCCCTAGCAAAGCATCGTGGCTTGTCTAGCATGTAATCCCACGCTGACAGGCATTGGATCCCCTTTGAATGTCACCGAAACATAAGCCAATTGTAGAAATTGATCATCCTGTCTACATATTGTGGCAGCATTCTTGGTGAGGGTAAGATGCTACTCAAGGTCAAGGTCATACCAGCCTGTGCCACATGCTCAGAGAGCCCCTCTATGTCCCCTATCATGTAGTCCAGGGAGGTACGTCACAGGTCATTCACACTGGCATGGACAATGACTGAGTCATATTTGTACATGCCTTGGAGTGACCTGTATGCTTGTGTTATGTCGTGGATCATAGTGCCCGATGGGCATCTCACCGTGACCTTCTCCTTGTTCAGCCTGGTGAGCGGGACCTCAGTGTACCTGATGATAGAGGTACCTATTACAACTGTAGCAGGTGTGTTGTTTAGCCGTACAGGCTGTGACTGTTCGGCACACAGGCTTTGTGAGCTATGTGTTGCACGTGCTCTGTTCTGGCCTAACGTTTGCTTGTGTGTCTGCTTTGCAGGTGTCTGCTGCTCAGGCAGGATGCTATTCTGAGACTCCAAGAATGTTCCTGTGTGTTTATGTGTTTGGATTGCTGTCATGGTAGGTCTATGTGAGACTGGTATTGTATTCAATGTAGTATCCCACTCCACCTGACAGGTTATGCCATTACTGAGTTAAGAGAGCTTAGCCCCCAGTTTGGCTATGTGGTTGCATCTCTCACATGTGTTGTAAGTTTATGGGATGGGGAGAGGGTTGTCTGCGTACATGAGGCAGCTGTAACATTGCCACATGACTCACAGATTCACCAACTGGACCAGAGAGGAGATTGACAAGTGACCTTTGCATATGCTACCATAGTATTGTGAATTCCATAATAATTAACAACACATAGGGCCAATGAGGAACAAGGTACTCAAGGTGAGTATGTGAGGGTGTAGTGCTTCTGATTGTTGCTTGCTTTCATGAGCAAATGCCAGGTAAGTCATATGCAATGTGTTACAGGCAACTTATATGCAAACAGGACAAACAGTGACGTTCTGTCAAGTGAGACTGGACATCAGTACAGTAAGCAATACAGACGTCACTAGGGATCCACAGAGGCACTGTAAATCTGCATTGCAGGTGGAATCAGTGTTTCAGGGAAATAACAAGCAAACATGCATACAAACAAAGCTACAGTCAGCAGGCCTGGATCTAGTCTATGCTACAACAAACAAGGTGTACGACTTCCAGTAGGTAACAGTGCAAATATGCAGACACTATAAGCCTGTACCCAGAAATTCACAGGTCAGACGGGCAGGGTCCAGCCTCACCTCTCACAAGTGTACAGACCATGTACCTTCATAATGTAGAATAACTGGCCTGAAACCCAAGTGCTCATACCTGAACTAATACACATTTTGAATAACAGACACTGAGCCCTCACTCAGCAGTTCCAAACTTAGTAGGGTGTATGCTACCTGTCCTGGCACCACAGTATCCTTGACATGTATGGAGACTCTCCCTCCTGTCATAGCTAGTTCTGTGTTTTAGGGCTGTCAAGCATGGTATGAGGTGTGACCTTGTAGTGCTAGGGTGCTCTTGTGAGTCTTGAACCTGTTGTGTATTACTGCAGATATCAACATCCTCAAACATCCTCATTGCAGAGTCGAGTGTGGACAGCATGCAACTTGCAGTTTACATGTCCATCATTGCGTATCAGTCCACGTGGGCCAGCAGAGTAATCCAGGCTGCAGAGAGCTGAATAAGCGACTTTTCTTGATACTAAGTATATTTTTTTTGTTGCTTTCCACATCTGAATACCTAGCGACTGTATTTCGCCTGCCTTTCTGTTACATTGAAGCTGTTTTTACTGCATTTAACTTAATATTGCACTTGGAATCCTTGTTTGTTACTATTTGACTGTATTTGTAGCAAATTCTTCTGTGTAAGCTGTAGTAGCTGATTCATAGCATTTATAAGTGTTTGCTGTACCTGTTTCTGCCTGTTTTGTGAAAAAAAAGAAAAAACAAGAAAAAAATATCTCTTGTTTTTCCTGCTTTACTAGTTTAGTCCAGTTTCAGAGTTGCTGATTCCTGGGCTTTGGTTGTAGTTCCTGTGTACTGTTTCCTTGCCTTATTTGGGGGAGAGGAAGTTACCTTGCTTACCAGTGGGAGTGGGAAGCATTGAGCTGCCTTTGTCCAGTTTTGTGAGGTTTCAGCCAGTAACTAGTAGTTTATTGGTCGTTTGGGCCAGTTTCTAGCTTTTCCAGCCCCTGGTATAAAAGCGATAAACGCGTTAGCCTTGATTTAGCGATTTAGCTGAGCTGCCACTGTTGCACACTAGGGCAGCACCGGTTAAGCAGGTTTAAACTATTCGGGCTACCTAAAGTCCACTCTTCAAATGTTCCCTTAAAACTACCTTCCTCGAACTATACTACTGATCAAATCAGCGTATCCTATAACTAAAAAGATCATCCCTACTTGACTCCAAGTAGACTATTCTCTATCTGTTAAACCTAGCACTTGCTCCTACAGTACTTATTACCTTGATATGGCACTCTTGTCATAGATAGTACCCCAAAAAGGCAACCCCCCATTTCTCGGTCACCCGTCCCCGGAATCTTTTTAAAGTTTTTGTCTATCCTTCTAGCATGTCGAGGATCAGTTGCTAGTGTCCTCTCCTGCTCAGCTGGTGAACCTGGGAATATTGAGGCAATGTTACAATTGCCTCATGTACTGAACAACCCTCTCCTCCTCCCACAAAACACAAATACATGCGAGAGATGCAACTATACGGCCAAACTGGAGGCTGAGCTCTCTCAACATAGGACTGGCAAGACCAGTCAGGAGGAGAAGGTTACCACACACACTATAGACCCAGTCTCACATAGTACCATTACAACCTCAAATCATACACATAAACACACAAAGACATACTGGAGGCTCTGATCAAAATCTACCTAAACAGCAGAGGCCACCAAAGCAGACACCCAAACAACCACCACCTCAGAACACAACACCTGCAACACATAGACCTCACAGTCAGAGTGTCAAACAGTCACAGCCCTTAAGGCCAAACACAATGCCAGACACACTAGTCATTGGTGACTCCATAGTCAGACACACTGACGTCCCGCTCACCAGACTGAGTAAGGAGAAGGTCACAGTAAGCTGCCTGTCGGGCGCTAGAATCCGCCACATAACGCAAGCACTCAGGTCTCTCAACAGCAGGTACAAATATGACTCAGTCATTGTCCACACTGGTGTAAACGACCTGAGACGTACCTCCTTGGACTACATGAAAAGAGACATTGAGGAGCTCTCTGATTATGTAGCCCAGGCAGGTATGACCCTGACCTTGAGCAGTATCCTACCTTCACCAAGAATGATGCCACAATACAGAGATAAGATGATCAGCTTTAACAATTGGCTTAAACACTGGTGTCATTCAAAGGGGATCCAGTATCTGTCTGCCTGGGATGACATGCTGGACAAGCCACGCTGCCAAGGGCGGCTTGCACCTGTCACCCTGGGATTCCGGATATTGGCAAAGGCTCTTGCCACCCCATAGTGCCTTTTTAGGCAAGGCTCAAATTCTAAACCTACCACCCTAGAACACAAAAAGGAAAAACTAAGGGTGATGCTGCTCAATGCCAGAAGTCTAAATCTCAAAATGCACGCATCGAGGCCCTTCTCAGTATGGAGAACATCGATGTCTGTGCTGCGACAGAAACCTGGTTCAAGGCTCCTGAGAGCACCCCAGCGCTATCAGGTTATACCTCATCTCATCCGTTGCCGCCCCAAAATCCGGACAATACCAAGAAAGCAGGGCGGGTGTCCATATGCCTTAAGGACACCCACACCTCAAGACTGGTGGAACGCACGATGCATCGGAGACCATCCAGGTGCAATTAACCATAGGCAAGACTGCTCTGCAAAGTGTAGCATGTTACAGGCCACCCTCACAAACTCAGGAACCTCACATGGCCTTCCTGAAAACACTAGAGGGTATAAATGTATCAGCAAACACCATCATACTATGTGACTTCAATTACCCTAATATAGACTGGGAACACTACTCAAGCCCAAACACCCTAGCCCAAAAGTTCCTGGAATTCATAAACTCAAATGCCATGGAACAACTAGTCACCATCCCCACAAGAGGAGATAACATACTTGATCTCATCATCACGAACATGGGAGCACAATGTTCAACACCGAAGTATACCCCTCACTGGTGAGATCAGATCACAAACTAATCTCGCTGGAGGTCCTCATCCCACCCCACCTGAAATAAAAAGACCAAAGTAAAGAACTTCTCAAAAGCCGACTTCACACTTCTAAAGACTAGTGTGGTCTCCTTTCAGGCCCCGAGCGGGAAAACAATACTCAAGCCGCTGAATCACTTACAAATGCCTTCTACCAGCACCTGCAGGACTGCATGGATAAGGCAATCCCAAGCAAAACAAAGACTCTTTGTACCAAAGGCAAGCGTCCAGTCTGGTGGACCCCAGCCATAAACAAACTCTACAACAAAAGGAGGAAGCTACTACAATATAGAGCAAAATCCTTAAAAGGTAAGACACCCTTGATCACTATAAGTAAAAACTAAGAGCTCTCATAAAATCATCCAAAGCAAATTTCGAGAGAAAATAGCTAAAGACTCAAAAGACAATCATAAGGCCTTCTTTAGCTATGTTAGAAACCTAGGAGGAAACTCCCAGATATGCTCAGAACTAGTTCAAAATGATGTGAAGATTACTGATCCTACAGACATTGCCAACATACTGGCTGACAGGTTCAGTGCAAACTTCTCCCTCCCCAAAGGAGAGATATCTATACCAAACGAGTGCAGCCCCCAAACATCTCCAGCTCAAGTGAGAACTGCTCTCTCCAAAGCAAAAACACAGCATCCATGGGACCTGATGGTGTCCCCGGCTGTGTGCTCCATGAACTCAATGAGGAATTAAACCCACAGCTAGGACAGCTGTTTAATCAAAGTCTTACCTCTGGATACGTACCCAGGGTGCGGCGCACTGCAACTGTGGTCCCACTTCACAAAGGCGGTGCCTCCACAGACCCTGGAAATTACCAGCCCATTAGCTTGACAAGCCTTATCTGCAAAGCCATGGAGAGGATCATAATGGACCTCATAAATAAAGACATAGGGAATTTGCAGACCTTGGATCCAACCCAGTTTGGCTTTGTCAAAGGCAGATCATGCCTTTTAAACTTGGTTGACTTTTTGGAAACAGTCACCAAAGCCATTGATGAGGAAAGGCAGTCCATACAGCCTACCTCGATCTGGCTAAGGCCTTCGATACAATACCCCACTCGGGTATCATTGAAAAACTCATCAGCTTAAATGTTAACCCATACATCACAAGATGGGTTGCAAACTGGCTGAGTGACAGAACCCACAGGGTCAGAGTTGCTGGCGCCATGTCAGACTCAAAGCCTGTCACAAGTGGTGTCCCACAGGGCTCAGTCCTGGGCCCACTCTTGTTTGGCATCTACTTTTCTGAAGTACAAGCAAACACAGGAGGGTTATGGCTGACAAAGTTTGCAGATGACTGCAAACTGGGCTCCATAGTAGAAAACACATCTGACACAGATATCCTTCAGAAGGGTCTCACAGAAATGGATAACTGGTGCCAGAGCCACGGCCTAAAGTTAAATGCCAAAAATGCATAGTCATACCCTTGGAAAAACAAGGTTACCCCTAGCTACCAAATAGGTGGCAATCCACTGAGCACAGAAGAAGTTATCAGGGACCTGGGGACCCAGGTTGATAGTAGTCTGTCATTTGACACCCATGTAGCTAAAGTAGTTAGGAAGACCTTCTACATTGCCCACCTTATCATGAAGGGATTCTCATCTAGATCAAGGGAGGTCATAGTCTCCTTTACTCATCACTCATCAGACCAATGATTGAGTACAATGCCCCATTCGGAATGTATCTGACCCGACACTTGCAGCAGCTGGAGAGGCCACAAAAGTTCCTCACCAAAAGGATAAAGGGTCTCAAAATCTGTCCTATGCTGCCCGACTGAAAGAACTCCAGCTCTATTCAGTCGCCACCGCTTGCTCAGAGGTGACCTTTGCCTAACATACAAGGCCATGTCAAACCCAGATTTGATGAATATGCTTCACCTCAAAAATCTAGATCCATCAGAGCCACAAGGGCGGGAGACTTAAACCTCGACACGGCTATTAATAGGACGTGCTGGAGGGATAGATTCATCACCCAAAGACTCCCTATGCTGTGGAACAAAATCCCGGTACATGTGAGGCAGAGCACCTCGCTGGCCTTGTTCAAGAGAAATCTTGACCAATGGATGGGAGATCGCAGATATACCCCAGGGATTACCTCAGTGTCACTGCTCGACAGAGGCACAGCAAAATAATGGGTATAGTTCCCCATACTAAAGGGGTGGCGTAAGCCACAAAATGATGGGCTAGGCTTGTAAATGCCCTCGGGCAGATAGCCTAGTATGAACCTATGAACCTATGAACCTAAGTACTTACATTTTCTTATCCCCTGTGCTACCTATGTAGGTGGCCTTCTGTTGACAGCCTCACCACCAGTATGCAAAGATGTGCAGGCATTACACTATGGTAATTACTATGGGTGTACAAAACAATACAATGACAATCATACTGTTACTGCATCAGGCATGCTGGGAGATACCCACAATGATATCATTACACTGTACTGTTGACAACATGATACTATTACTACACTTCTATGTAGTCACCCTGTGCATCAGCACCATGTTAACCTGTTCCTGCACTGATGTTACAGATTGCAGGAGGTGGCACAGTTTCATCATATGCACAGGGTGTGTACTTGGTATGCCTGAGTCTGCCACTGATACAACCAATTGACATGTATGTGTGTGTGTGTTTGTGAGGGACAGCAGTACAAGATGGGGCAATGTTGATGCAGTGTGTGCGTGTATACGGTAGCCCTAGGTGTTATCAATTCGCATGTGTGTATGCATGCACACAGTTCCACCTCATGGCTGCCATATACAGGTGTTTGTGGACAGCCACAGACTGTACCTGCCAGGTCATACAGATCACTGTCTCTGGCCACGGACATGGTACCTGTGCCTGGCAGGGGTGCTACGGACCGTATCAGGTACTAAGCCAGACTGGGTACTGTCATCAGAAGCAGGTGGTTGGTGACTGGAGACAGGTCCCTGTTGGGACTGTCCAGAGCCACGTGCACGTGGTCTCCTGGGGCGGTCTGATGACAGCACAGACCCAGCATTGCTGGGGCTACTGCTGGCACTATGGGAGCAGCCGCGGGCCTGTTGTCATCCGTGACGACTGCCAGCTGCAGCTGTTGCTGGCATACACCCACGTCGATGCCTCAACTGTCCATCATTGCCCTGGCTCATGGACATGTAGTTGTGGAACAGATCTAATGTGTCCCCCCAACATCTGTCAATGACCTCGGTGAAATTACGGATGGCAGCTGCAACATCACGCATACTGTCATTCATAGCTGTGCGACATGCTCACAGCTCCCTCAGACCCTGTCTGTTGTACCATTCCATATGTGACTGTGCCTGCATTATAGCTCAAAACATAGCTGAGGTTGAAAGAACTCTGTGGGCACGTCTGACAGGGGCAGTATGCCCATGGATGCTCCCACGAGAACCCCTGGACATCTGCCTGTGTGGTACCATGTCAGGACCCTGGCCATGGCTGCTGTGTGGGGATGCATGTGCCACCAATACCACATTACCCTGGTCAATGCCCACTGTATCCTGTCCATCACCTAGGGACATTGGTGACAAAGGATGTATTGGCAGGATGACTGTGCGCATTGATGGGGTCGACAGCTGTGTACTGTCAATTGGCTGACCAACGACGGACCCTGACACACCTCCCTGTGCCATTACACAGGTATCATCATTATCACTATCCACGGCAGCTGATTCAGGTTCCCTGCTGCACAACACCAGAGCAGCACCAGAACCTGTGGGAGTAAGACAGGAAACACAGTTTACAATGTGTACACAATGTCACCACTGATACACACAGGCACACATGCACACATGCACACAGGTGCACACATGCACACATGCACAGATGCACACAGGTGCACACATGCACACATGCACACAGGTGCACATGCACACATGCACACATGCACACAGGTGCACATGCACACATGCACACATGCACACAGGTGCACATGCACACATGTGCACATGCGCATATGCACACATGCACACATGCACACTCCTCAGTATATGAGATATCAACACACAGACACAAACACACCTGCAATCAAACACATAGCACTACTGCTTCAGCCTATTATTACTATTAGTATCAAGATTATTGAAGGTATTGTTATTACACACTCACCGGCATGGATAGGCTGCCTTGCTGTTACACCAGAGGGACCTGCAGAAATGAGACATTTATTGTCAGTGGGCACAACTGTGCCATTGATACTATGAGTATGATACAGTTCAGTAGTACAACAGTTGGCTTCCACAGGTCTACTGCTGATATTGAGAATATCACTCTTGCACAATAATTACCAAGATAACAGCTACAAACCGAGGACACACCTCACACATGCATAAACTACCAGTGTACAGAACAGTCAACTATACATATGGCATGTTACCTGCATGCTCCAAGTCCTGCTGCTGGGTGGCTTCAGCCTCCATCATTATGCATGTATGCTGCTGCTGTTGCTGCTGTTGGGCTGGAGCCAAAACACTTAGGAGTAGTCCCTCCAGTCTGGTGAGGGGGGGATGTATAGCCGTCCCACCACCTGTGGCAAGCTGTTGCCTGTGGATATCCGACGCACGCTGATGGACATTTCTAATTAAATCACTGCAGTGATGGCGTACCTGCTCATATGTCCGGTTATGTGTGCCTATGTCATTTACCCAATGGACCAGGTCTTGCCACAGTGCAGCCCTCTCCTACTGGTTCTGGCTGGTGCGGGAAAAGAGTATTGTGAATTCCCGCACCAGGCTCTGGTGTATCTCCTCATCCTCCACAGCAGAGTAGGTAGGGTTTTGCTGGTGAACCATAGCCCTGAAAAGGAAAAGAAAAATATGTCAGCAATATATGTCAGCAAAATATGGCACACATAATACACATAATACTCGACTGTAGTGATATAACTTAACTCCCATATATAGCATGTCTGTCTATTGGGGGATACACATGTAAATGACCAGATATCAGTGCTCAGCCGACAACAGTGCAACAGTACCTGGCACACCCCATATGACAGACTAGTATACTCCAGCAGTCAGCACACTGGTTCAGGTCCAATGCACAACCTCACACTGGGGTTTGTATCAAGGTACTGTATGGGGAACATTATCAACCCATGCACTGCATGCAATGCACATTACATATTTCACTGGTAATGCACACTACTCTTACTTGCCATAACCCTACCTACACCGCAGTCACATACAGGGTAACACAGCACAACATATGGCAATGTAGTATGTTTGGATTGCAATACCTCACACATCTGTCTCTGGCCTCACACCAAGGACACACACTACCATGACAGACAGACAGTCATGGTGAGCAATCACACCATTACATAACATGCACCCAGTCACTGGCACACTCATTCCACCTCACATAGTTGGTTTGCAATGGGTTCGTGGGTGTGCATTGTGTCTTAGGTAGGTAGTATGCTATTGGCCCTGGGCCTACAGCAGCATACTATTATGCTACCCTGCCCCTTGTGACACATGTGATGTGATCATACCTGCTCCTGTCAAATAGTTACACAGGGTGACTCATATGGCATATTACCTATCTGTATAACATTCAGCAGGGGTATGTCTGACATCTACTCATGGGGAGCCTTGCTTCTTAATGCTGTGTGGTTTACTCCAGGGTATGTCTTATCTGTGGGTAGGAACCTGTACCTCCACCATGTGCTCTTTACTGCGGTGACAAGGACGACAGACATAGGTCATTTGGGTTGTGGATGTTGTGAGGTGTTACCATGGTTGTTGGACAACTGTCATGGGTGTGACTTAACTATGTATATCCAGCAGTGGTAACCTCTATGTAGGTAGTATGGGTGCGCTCTGTGGTCTTGTCAGTCACTCTACATAGGTAATGTGTTTGAGTGCATTGTCACAGTTTCTTACGTATGACTGTGTCCTTCTCCATATCTGTAGCTGTCATGGGAGGTACATACCATGTAGGACATTGTGGGGTGTAGAGGGGTACAGTGACCTACATGTCCATAGCTGACACGCCATGTCTGCTGACACATACCATGTACAGGTATTACAGGACTAGTGTGCCACTGTGAATATCAATGGGGAGCCTATTGTACACTTGTTGCCCCTGTTCCCCCCTGACACATGCAGTGGTGGCCAGGCCAGCACATATGCGGTGGTTATTGGTGTAAGTGTTTTGGAATGGGGTATGGTACTCCTGTATCCACACTGGTGTTCACTCCATGCCTTTGTCACCAGGCACCTGTTGCAATACATCTGCACACATGTGCCTCACTCAGTATATATATATATATATATATATATATATATATATATATATATATATATATATATATATATATATATATATATATATATATATATATATATATATATATATATATATATATAGATAGATAGATATGGAGAGAGAGGGGGAGAGAGAGAGAGAGAGAGAGAGAGACAGAGGGAGAGAGAGAGAGAGGGGGTGGGACAGAGAGAGAGAGAGAGAGAGAGTCATATACAGACATATCTGTAGACAGTCAGATCTGTCTGTATATGTATCTACATATATCTATATATGTATGTGTGTATTACATATATATGTATGTACATATTCTATCTCTCTATATATGTCTATGTATTTCTACATCCCTCTCTATCTATGTATACATATATGCATATTATATAAATATATATATATATATATATATATATATATATATATATATATATTTATACATACATATCTCAATATACATACGTATACATATGATATATATATATAAACCTTTTTATTTACACATATGTATACACACACACTAACGTACTGATGAACATCCATTACTATACAACCTACATTGTACATTGCACTACAACCTACATTGATATGTGCACATAGTTACCTTCACATACATATGTATGTACAGCCTTCAGTGACAGTTGCAGTATGTCCCCTGCCCTACGCACATCTTCATATACATAGATACAGACCAATAACACATATGGAGGGTTCACAGTATGTAGACTATTATATTATTACTTTACATTACCTGTGTTTGTTACAGCTGTTTGCGTTGGCTTTCTGATAGTTGGCCTGCTGCTGCTTCTCTTGCCAGCTTCAGTTTGCCTTGGCAGTGTCAGGTTGTGATGACAACTTGTTTGTTTTGTTGTTATATATTTTCTTTCTTTTCTCTCTCTCTCTCTCTGTCTCTACCTCCAGAGGGTGCAATGAAAGTATTGCATGTGTGGACTGGGAGTACAGGATGCTTTTGTAGGTATCTGCACATGTCCATGTGATGGCCTCTGCACCAATTGTTAGCCAGCATTTACTAATTGCATGCAGCCTGTTGTGTAGTGATTGCAGTTCTCACTGTGATTTTAGGACAGTGCTATAAAAAGGTTTGTTAGGTAGGCGTAGCCCTTTCAGATTATCAGGGTGGGGACCATGATGGTATGCTGAGGACACTGTTCTGTGAGTGTAACAGTTAGTATGTCTCTCATATTTCAGGCTGTGTTGTAGACACTGCAATGCATGTTGTACTGTAACCTGAATATTCCTTCCTCCAGTTTCCTCTTCTCAGTGTGTATGTAAACTGACACCTAAGACTAGTAATACTGTGTATATGGGTGTGTGTGCTTTCCTGTGGGACTTGTGGTGTAACTGGTATATAGCAGTGGCTTTTGCAATTTGTTGCTATGGCTTCGATATTTGCCCTTTACATTCACTCCTTGTATGCCTGCTAGGTGTCTTTACTGTAATGTGTTGCTATCGCTTTCCTATTTTCCATTTACATTTACATTCACAGCTTGTAATGCTTGCTATATCTGTTTGAGCAGCAATTCCCTATGTGTTTGTTGTGGTAGGGTGGTACTGCATGCAGTGTGATCTGGCCATGGTGTGGGCCTTGACACTTAGAAGGGTATTTGATTATGCTGCTGTGCAGGCCTCAGATACTTTCAGGTGCATCTTTTATCAGCCTCATGGAATGGTACATATCAGTGGGATACAGCCATAAAATTTTCTGATATTCTGCAGTTGTGACTGTGGGTTATTTTGAGCATATGTATTACTACACCATTTGTGACGTGCAAGTGGTGCATACTTTCAGTAATTCATAGTTACCATAGCATGTGTTGTAACACCTTTCTGCCTACTGTTAGTACATTTCACAGGGAGTCAGTGGGGCACAGTTAACATTTGTTTTCAAATCAGGGACATCCCTGTAACTCACTCACAGATGCTATGTCTGGGCTCTTAACTATTAAACTATGGCAGTGTTTATCCTGCTCTGAGTATGTGTGTGGCTTGCAAGGTGCTACTGTGACATTATTACCTACTAGCTACCAACTAGCATGGCTGTTTCTCTTCATACACTAATATTTTACAAATCCACTAGATTTGACAATAAATATACATGACATGCTTTGTGTACTAGACTTCCTATATTCCCTTTACATTCATTCCTACTATTTCATGATATATTTCTTTCAGCACAATGTTCTTGTATAGCAATCATGGCTTAGTGGTAAGTCATGTAGACTACTGTTTCCAAGGTCCTGGGTTCGGAACTGACAGTAGGATTTTATTTTGCTTCTGAGCAGACTACAGGCCTTGTCATTCAGAGTGACTAAGGCACTTTTAAGCAGTTGCAATTGGGTTAGCGCTGGTTTGCATGGAGCTCAGGCATGCGCACTGTCGCTTAGCTTCGCACACACATGCTTAGCTAAGTGCAAACAAGTGCACACCCGCTTACAACTGCTTAAAAGTGCTTACTCTCACGCACACCCACGCTAATTTCTTTGAAAGAAAAGAAAATGGGGAGATAGGAAAGTGGTGAAAAAGGGGGCACAAAGAGAGTAGGACAGTAGGAAAACAAGCTCGGGATTTGCAGGAAGGATGTAGGATAGGCCTATAGCTGCCCATTTCTTTATCAGCAACAGCTGTGCATATGTGTGTAATTTGGTGTGAAATTTGAAACCTTCCACCCCTGAGAGAGGGGTGAGGACAACAATATTTGTTGTACAGCCAATTGTAATTTCCAGTTTACATGTTCAGCAGACATGTCTGCAACATGGGCAGCTATGTATGGGGCATATTTGTTTTGTGGGAACAGAGTGCCCTTTTTTTTTTCAGGTGAGAGTGGAATGTCAGGTACAGGAAGTAGGTATAGTTGGGGAGGTAGGTAGGGGAGATTAACAGACAAGACAAACAAGATGCATACAGGGGTGGTGTATGACACATGTGGGGGGGAAACACAATTGACGGGGACGGATGTTTGGATATCTCGAGCCCATGAGCCCACAGATGGCAACAGTGGAACTGAGATCCTCACCCATGGGCAGTTGCCACTGTGCCTTCACTGCCCAGGATGGGGCTATGCTGGGGGCTGTGTAGGACAGGCAGCAGGCATGCCCATGAGTTATGCCACCCATGCCTCAAGTTGGCGTAGGGGCTCAAGCACAGAATGCCTGATCTCCCTACGCATCACAGTCCAGACACTACGGAGGGTGAGTGGACGGTCTCCTCCGGCCACACTTGCAGAGGGGGGATGAGCCCCATCCCCTGCAGTTCTTCCACCTGAAGGTGGCACAGGGCCACTGGAGGAGGGTCTGGCCTGGGCACTAGTGCCAGGTGCACTCGCCAGCTGAGGTGGGAGAGGTGGGTCCGCTGGAACCCGCCTTCCCTGTTGTCCTATGTTTTGCATTATTTTATGACAGTTTGGGTTAGTAACAAACAATACCATTCACAATTAGTTGTAACAGCATGCATTAGTATTCCCATTAACCAAATACCCATAAATTCAAGACATTGAACAGCAAGCATAACACATGCATAATTTGAACAACAGTACACAATCCAACAGCATGCAGTGTTGATTGATGGCAACAGACCATCAGGTTTGGATGTATGAACAGGGCACATGCATCAACATACATGCAAATATGTATGAACCAACAGGACAAATGTCCAGGGGAATTCATTGTGAATACACATACCCATTTCATGTGGAATGGGTTATTTGTGGTTATAGGGTAGGGTGAAGAAATATTTCATTAACAACTTCAAATACCTATACATATGCTGTACATTTCTACTAGCTGCAGATATATACACCCTACAGGTCTGACTACAGTTTCCTATGTGTAAACTTAGGCATGTTGGTGATGGGAATGTTACTGCTACATTAATATACATTGCATTTTTATTCAAACACATTCATATCTGGCTTTGTTCAGCTACAGCATTCTGCTACATTTGCTTTATATGGCTCTAGACAACTGTGGATGTTTGGTATTTCATACAACCATACTATCTGCATATTGCAAAGGTACAGCAACATATCCAAATTGTGGGACGGACATTCCAGCTTCAGTACTTTATTGCACACATTTCACTCTTTGGTTGTGCCTGTCACATTCATTTCATTCTGCACTGACTGCAGTATACTTTATTCAGGAGTTATTACAACTTTATTGGTGGATTCATACCTCTTTCTCACACTCTCACTTGTTTTATTTTTACAGTTCAGGATGGTACTTAATTCTATGCTTTATTGACATGTTTTACTTGGTTACAACAATCCTTTCCAACAGTCTCACTTGTGTCATGTTTCAGATTTTAAACAGGGATATATTTCACACATGTGTTGTACTCAGCTTGTGTAGCTGTAATTTACAGCCTGCTGCAGGTTATGTACTATTACATTACAGGTGGAACATCTTTATTTCAGACTTGTTTCATTTTTATTTTTGGATTACAGGCTGCATCACACTTATGTAATCACACAGTACTAGCAGAATCTCTCTTACACTGTTACTTGAACTTTTTATTAATAAGCGACTACACTGCACTCTTTTGCAAGCTGTCATACTTATATTTTTTAACAGTTACAGGGAGAGAATTACTAACCTGCCTGGTGGCGCAACAGCACAAGCCAATTGGCATAAGCTTGACGATTCATGGAACGGACACCTGCAGCTGTAATATAAATGAAGTAATATTGGAATACACATCTCCATAATATCAGCTAGGTTAATTTCTTACATAAGTAATTGCATGTAATTTACTCAGTAGTGGGGCATTGGGCATTTGCCGGGCCTCCTGGATCCAACGGTTCAGTTGGTCCTGCTTCCATCTCTTCAGGTCTGCATGGTGGTGACGGACCTGTTCACCAGTCCTTGGTATTCCTGTGGCACTGGTGAGATCATGTGCCAACCGGTCCCATGCATCACACTTGTATGCTCCCCACAGGACCTGGCCCTGCATGAGTTGGGCCTCGTGATCATGGACGAGGAGCCAAACCATATATTTGGACTCCTCAATGCCCAACCTCTGTGCTCGGAAGCAACTACCCTATCCTATACCTGCCATCCTGACTGCAAATCGATTCCACAATCAGTTATGCTGTGTATTCCCACCTATGGGGCTTATATATGCCGTTTTTCCCGCACTTATCTGTGATTGGCCATTTTGGACATGTATCAGCTTCACAAAACCTGCTTTGTCATGCTTCTCTTTCCATTCATTCCTATATATATGCTAATACTGCATTTCTAAGAGCAACTGTCATGGCTTAGTGGTTCAGTACTTTGACTATGGTGCATGGTATCCTGAGTTCGAGCCTGGCCATATCTTTTTTTTTTTTTTATGACTGTCTACACAAGCTAGGAGGTGTGTCTGTGTAAAGGCAGTTTTGATACAGCTTGCTCAACGTTGCCCGCCGGTTATCTTGTTGGCGTGGTGCACAGCTCCGCGCAAACGGTTTACGCTGGTTTATGCATCATTTGGCTGTCAGCATGCATATTACGCTCAGCTCAGCTACGGGCACACAGTTTCAGCGTGTTACAACACTGCTCAACCCCGGGCACTCATTTTACACCTATTAAACCACTGCTCACCTACGGGCAGATATACTCAGCTTGTTAGAGCATAGCTCAGCTATAGGCACTTCTGACATTTTTTTTTTTTTATTATCTCACATTTCTTCAAAATACATGGCCCATTTCATTACATTTTACATAAAATATAATTTTATATATGTACATATATGTCAGGGAATTGTTTCGTGCTTATTTCACTAGAAATAAAAATTGATATTGTGGGGGCTCGAACAGTGACTGCCTCCTCTTCAGCCAACGTCTCTACCGCTACGCTATTGCTTCTTGGCTTACTTTGCATATTTAGATCTTATATGCTTTTCCACTGACTGCTAACTGTGGTTAAGTGATGGGCACGCCCGCGCAAACGAGCGCAATTACGGGCAAACATCTTTAAAACTTATAAAAAAACATATAACATGTTCATTTTTACATTTTATGTTTATAGTCTGTGGGGGCATGCGTTGTGTTGTGTTTGTTGACATTTACGCGGACTCTCTCATGGGGGTTTACTTTTGGGACTGTTCCTCTTCTGGGGGCGTGTCCGTTTGCAGGACTCGCCCTGCGGACATGCCCCCTACTTTCTTACACGGACCGTGTTAGCCTTGGGTGTGAGTCAGCATGCCCTCATGAATATGCATGGCATGCTGACATCACACCATTTAACTGCAGCCTCCGTGTAAGACTTGTAACTCTTACACGGAGGCTTCGTGAATCCTGCCCAAGGTGTTTCTAAAGCAACTACCTCCTTTAAAAGCAGAGCAGTTTTACATGCATTTCACACAGGCAGAGCCCCTGTCAGTCAGAAGTACATAACACCAGTTCACCGCATAGTGTTCTTGGCAGGAAGAGAGAGGAAAGAAGGCAGGAAATGCTGGAAGGTACTTTTAAATTCACAAAGGATGATAGGAAGGGGAAAAAGAGGGCCAGAGCCAGCAGTGATGGGATAGTGCAATTACATACAGCATGCTATGTGGACTAGGTCAGGAAATGGAGTGACCAAGATGAAAAACAAACAATGAGTAAGTATATCCAGAGTAACGAGAAGGATTTAAAGCCAGTAGTTATAGACAAGTAGTGACAAGTTTATAAGACCAGTATGTATATACAAAGCAAAGATAAGTTTGTAAAGCCATTTATAAGCACAAAGCACTGCTCAACACTGGTTTTAAGGCGATATAGTACAATGAAAGAGAAGCAGTCTGGGTTGGGATAGAGATCTATTCCCCCTCCCTAGACTGCTATCTATATGGGGCTGCCTAAAATTCAGCTCCATTGACTGTAGCTACATCAAAATTCTGCTGCCTTGTTACTCACTTGAAGTTTTAGTGGCTGCCATATTACCCCAATTTTATGAAGTCTGCAGTTGCAATGAATTAATTGTCGCATCCTGTTTAATGTCTTGCTCTTAAGTTATCTGGTCCTGAACAAGAGAGGTTTTTCTTATTTTAAGGCTCTCCCTCCTCTGTGCTGTCTGCCTTCTTGGTCCCATGGACCTCTTTACTGGGCTTCTTAGAGGCATTATCAGGCTGTATACCTCTGGAAAATTCTCCCATATTGGTTGAAGGAATCCCACACACACTCCATATAGGCTATATATGCACCACAAAGGCCACCTATTTAGCCTGGTGTATGCCATTAGTTTAATTTTATTGAAGGAAAAACTGCCCAGGAACTCATCCCATGTGCAAAAAAGAAGATTTTTTTTATCTGACAAAGAAGAGTAACATAAGTATGACAAATGCTGTGTAATACAGTATTTATTTAAACAAATTATATAATAATTCTATATGTGCCTCGATCCATGAGATAGACTTCATCAGATTGTAGTTCAGTAGAATGCAATGTAATATAAAATGTTAACAACAGCTAATTAAAATTCGAAGCTTTAAGCATATCAATATAGCTCTAAGTGAACCAATCTCCAATCAGCCCTGCTCCATGACAGCCAATAATACACTTACCAGTGATGATCTGCCTAGGAATACCATTGGTCAGTGTGGGCTGTAGACTGATTAGTTAATGTCAGAAGTTATAGTGCACCTATTGCCTGGCAATGAGGTGGGGTCACAATAACCCCTACTCATCCTGCAGGGGGAAGTTAGTTTTTATTTGTAACTGACTTGTTACATTTATCCATTGTATAATTCTTCCATATTTCAGTACTTCATTAGTGCTATAGTTATGTTTTTAGCTGTTTTTTCTTATTTGTCCGTTTAACTATAATGTACCTGAGCTCAAGCAGTATAATAAACTGAACCTGAATGTGGACTTAAAGAGGTCCATTCTGCTCCACACCTAATTTTATGTGCATATTAAAATGCTTCTTTGGTAAGTTTATCTGAGAAAAAAGGAACTTATGACAAATAAGTTTATGATGTTAACAAATTAATAAAATAATGAGTGAGTAACCTAAAAATGTAAATGAATTAACAAAATCAAGTTGCAAAGCTTTCCATATTCCACAATATCTAATCTGTAATAAGGTTATACAGAACAATGTAAGAACATACCTCAGATGTAATATTGTAAAACATTACATGTAGATAGAACATCCAACCAATTATTTTTTACAGTTGTTTTACACTGCCTCCACTGATCTTCAGATGTCTCCATTAATAGCTCCTGGTCATCCCATCTAAGGAAACTCCAAAGCATCCCCTACCCCATTATGACATAGGCCAGGTGGGTTTCCCTTTCTGGATATGCCTTCAAGTAGGTGGGTGTGGTTACCATGCTCAGGTTCTCGTGGAGGGGAGATATCATGCTCACTGAGTCAGATGAGCCAGGCAAGGGGTCATCTTTCTGTGGATAGAAGTGAACTTTTTTCTTTAAGTCCTACCTCCACTGATGTGCTGATTTGATATCTTGAGAGGAGACTAGCAATGGCATTGTGAGGGACATCTCCCATCTTTGTGGTAAAACATTTCTTCAAATACCCCCCTCCACCACACTGCAGCAGTGGGTTACTGGCATGATATTGATATCACCTCTGATACTTGTCACTCTCAACATGTTCTGACACTTACCACCCTGGAAGAGGAAAGACTCTGTCTTCTCATTTATCTTTTTCTTTATTTATCAACTGCCCATATCTGACTACTGTGAAAGGACCATAGCAACTACACTATGCATTTACCACTGCAATATCCTGAAGGATTAGCTGTGAAAAGATGGCATACATTTGCAATACAGCATCCCCACTATATAAGGATTTCTAGGTGTATTTCTAGCAGGCATAACTTTTTTCTGTAGGGATAATATATGGTGGTGGTATACTTAACATTAACAAGGGGCTATTGGGGGGGGCATTATTTTGATACCACAAATACACTTATCGGCTAAATGTAACTATAGGTATCAGTCATCCACATAATTATTTTGTTATCAACATCAAAAAGACATCACTAAAGAAAATGATGCCCTTTTTTGCATGTCACCAAATAATTTGCTTTGTTCCATCTAATGACTGCATTTAATGTGCCAAAGATGAGATCAGATTTCTTCAACAGTGGAAGTCTTTTTCCGTGGCACGATCACACCTTTGAAGCTTGACATTTTGCTGAGATTAGGAAAGTTGAAGGAGTTTAAGGTATAAGTACAGCTAATTCTTTGAGAATTAGCTGAGCCCCCTACATAACCTGAAAAAGGGAGATCCAAGATGGTCAGTGCGAGTTCATTGTTGCATCACAGGAACATTTTAGAACATGCTAATCTGTAAACCATAATTCTGAAGGAAAGATTCACTTCTAGCATTTGGTCCAGGAGCAAGTCTGCATCCAGCCTTGATTGCCAGAGCTAAACTCTTGCTTGAAATAATTGAGGTAGCAAAAGAAATTTTTATGCTGCTCTGTGAAAATTCCATGTGACTGGATATACTTTCTCTGGGAATTTGTGTCAGACTGATATCAGTAGAGATATTATAATGACATAATAATCATGATGATGAGGAGGAATGCATGCATCATAATGTGTCTTTCCTGAGACTCTTCATTTTATAAATACCTGTTTTCAATGATTGTAGGACAGAATTATAATTAAAGGCAGTGGCAGAGGTGAATGCTTCATGAACAAATTTCTTAGATAAACTAAGAATGCGACTCATTGTTTGACTCTGGCACCTTAAGCCCTTGCAATTTCTTAATACTGTTAATGCCACTAACTTTTATCTGTTTTATTTTCTGTTTCTCCCCCTTTTACTGGTACCATTGCCTTTCATTAACCTATCTAGGCTCTCCCCTTATCAGCTTCTACCTCTACTCTGCATCCCCTGATGATTGTAGGACAGAATTATAATTAAAGGCAGTGGCAGAGGTGAATGCTTCATGAACAAATTTCTCAGATAAACTAAGAATGCGACTCATTGTTTGACTCTGGCACCTTAAGCCCTTGCAATTTCTTAATACTGTTAACGCCACTAACTCTTATCTATTTTATTTTCTGTTTCTTCATCCTTTGTTTCTCCCCCTTTTACTGGTACCATTGCTTTCATTAACCTATCTAGGCTCTCCCCTTATCAGCTTCTAGCTATATTCTGCATCCCCTCTCCATATTAGTAGAGATCTGCTCTTATTCCTTGGGTTCTAGGTCTTAACTACAATATTTTATGACTCTTGCATCGTCTGTGAGGGTATTATTATCTAATATTTCTTGTAAATACTGGATGTGTTGTTTACACAGTTGTCTGCGTGTACTGCCCAGTATCCTAATTGTAAAGTTTGTTACCTTACTGGAACTTTGATGAACACTGCTTTGTCTTAGTTATTTGCCTTCTGTGTCAAGGTCATGCCTGAAAAGGGTCTTCAGACCAGAGTAATTACCTGATTAACAAATGTAACAATAAAAATAAATAAATAAGCAACAACATATGTAAACAGTTGTTCTCTATAAAAGATGTTTTGCATTAGTTAAAACAGAATAGCAGCTTTCTGAAATTGTCCAGGAGTGAAAATTGAAGTATGTGCTTGTACAGACGTATAGCTTCTTGATTTGAAAATGTGGTGGCCATCATATCTAACACTCACTGCAGGCTTAGATCATACCAAATAAACAACATAATAAGATACCAATTTACTAAACTTGCAACATAACACAGATGATCCTTTAACTAATTGGTCTGTTTTGTTATTGAAGCTTTTTTTTCTGATGAGTAAAATGATATGATTAGAAGTGATGTCTGGGCCAATTTTAGTTGTGATTGCAGATGATGTCCCTGGCTATTCCTATCTCAATGACAGAACTAAAAATAAAATCTCAGTTGGATTCTGAAAGGTTAATTGCATCACATATTAGTTTATAAATGTTCTCACATAACCTGATGAAGTTTGGATTTATAACCTTAGGTATGTTCAGATCATAAGAGATGGTCTATGGCTTTTTGCTAGAAAACAGGTACATTATAAGCAAAGCTGAACAAACACAGATACAGATTTATAGTACAGAACCAGTGCTGGCAAAATTGTAGTATTACCTAGAAGGATGCAGGTACAGTATAGAAATGTGCTAGCAAAAGTGTTGTATATGCAGTAGAATTCACTGATATTGCAATGTTTTAATCAGAACATTAATATTGGAGAATTCAGTACATTCATCTTTTATTTGTGGACTGACAAAAGGTAAACAGGAAAACATGTATGAGTATGATTGCTTAAGAGAAGCAAAATAACAGATGTCTTTATATGTGAGAATGCAAATATAATGTCACTGTGCACTTCACTGGTGAAGAGACTAAAAGTTAGGCTTACCCAGACATTGGACATGCATAGGATGATTAAGTAGAAGAGATTTACAGCATTATATTTATTAAATGCTCACAAGTAGAGGACAGCATCTAAGTATGAAACTGATAGAAAAGAAAAATGTGGACTGCATGCTGTGATGCATTACATTCCCATTATGTGAGGAACATGGTGCCTGACCTTTCATCAAAGTACACAGTGTGACCAATCTCTAATTCAGTGAAGGTGATTGCTGCCATACATGCAAGTTCACCCAAAACACACATCTAATGGTTTTCATTGCTGATGCTTTTGTTTGAAAGTCACAATATTGTAGTATTGGTTGGTCACTAACTATGTTTATCAAACTGTATAAAGACAACGTATACAAAATATCAGTGGTAATGCCAAGGAGCTCCATTAGACTAACAAGTGGCTCAACAGAAATATAAAAAATGCTTGTAGTTTTGTCAAACATTTGTTTATGCATAACTAGCACTAAATGACTTTTTATTGTCATTTTCTGGTATAACTTTTCAGCTAAACTCAGAAAGAGCACTGCTATTATCTAGGAAAACAAAGGAAACTACTGGATTAGATTTTTTCTTAAGCAGTAGAAAGACAAGCCCTCCTCACCTGAAATATTCTATGAATTACTGATTCTGTGCCATGAATGAATCATTACTAAATTATTCACTGCTTGCTAGTGATGACGATGAAGATTCTTCTAATTCTACCAAAGTCTCTGTTGCCAAATTCACAGGCCAAAGTTTTTTGCTGCTGTCTTTCCTTGCAGGTCTAATGGTGTTAGTCACAGTGATTAGCAATGCAATAGTTATACTGGTCTTTATAATTGACAAACGTCTCTGGACCTCGAGTAATTTGTTCTTTTTAAATCTTGCTATCTGTGACTTTATAGTTGGTAAGTCAGAAAGTATATTTTGTGACATTTCTGATATATTTTTTTCTAAACAATAATTTCTCAGACAACAGTATTTATATATAACTAATGTCCCCTATATGTGTTTGTCTGTGACTCTTTCTATGTCTATATTTTTATATATATTTATATCTGTATCTATACCTATTTATTATACATTTTTAGCTGAAATGTTTACAAAGTCCTAAGAATGGACAGGAGCAAACCAACTAATGCACTCCATCTTTTCAGGCTTCAAATTATAAGACTCTGCCCTTGTTTACAATGGCCACTGTACTGACAGAAATAGTTTAAAAGCATGTTCTAAACTGACAAGAAAGTTGTATTAAATAAAGTATTATAGAGCGATGCAACCTTTTGGTAATGTGTGATCTGTTCACTGGAGCATGGAGGTCAGGCAATCCAGTGGCCTTGGAAGTCCAGGGGTTCTAGATGTTCTGTGCTACTCAGCATTATTTATTTATAAAGTATAATTACATTTTACTTAACCTCAGTCTTTCATACTGTCAAGTTTTTAACAATATTTATTTTTATAAAAAAACAATTATAACTACAAGTAACCACCAAATATACACAGATTGTTACTGAGATCATGCAATAGCATATATTAAAAAAGGTTATTTTGTATCATACTAATGAATAGCATGAAATTATATGTGTGTTATAATGTAGCAATAGCCAATGACTGGGTATGGTATACTGAATATTTACCTATGGTTCATAGGTTCATAGGTAGGTACTAGGATATTGGCCCAAGGGCTTACGTAAGCCTAGCCAGCAAGGTTCCATAGCTTACGCCACCCAAGAAAGTTATTTTCCTGGGCCACTGTCGAGCAGAGACACAGAAGTGATCCCCGGAGTGTATTTCCTATTTCCCACCCACTCATAAAGATTTTTCTTGAAGAGTGCTAATGAAGAACTTTGCTTGACATAGATGGGTAGCTTGTTCCAGAGTATAGGAAGTTTCTGGGACAGGAATCTATCCCTCCATTGTGTCCTGTTTATTGTGGTGACAAGGTTTAGGTCCCTAGAGCATGTAGCTTGGAGGGATTGGAATTTCTTTAGGTGTAGCATGTTCAACAGCTTTGGGTTTGACATAGCTTTATATGTTAGGCAGAGATCAGTTCGGAGTAGGTGATATGCTATGGAGTAAAGCTGGAGTCTTTTGAGGTGGTAAATGTAGTGCATTTGTTTGAGGCCAGTAATCCTCTTTGTGAGGTACTTCTGTGGCCTTTCCAGCTGCTGCAGATGTTTTGTGAGGTACATTCCAAAAGGGGCGTTGTACTCTATAATGGGTCTAATGAGTGACGAGTAGAGGAGAACAATGACCTCTTTTTTCCTGGATTAGAACCCTTTATGATGAGGTGTGCCATGTAGAAGGACTTCCTGACTACTGTGGCGATATGACTATCAAAGGAGAGACTACTGTCCACCTGGGTCCCAAGGTCTCTTATCATGCATTCGGTGTTAAGTAGATTGCTGCCTATGTGGTAGTTCATGGGTACAGAGTTTTTACCAAAGGGGATGACACTTCACTTTTTGGCATTGAGCTTGAGGCCATGGCTCTGACACCAGGCATCTGTCTCAGTGAGGCCCTACTGTAGGATGTCCACATCATTTGGGGACTTGACTATGGCTCCTAGTTTGCTGTCATCTGCGAACTTCATTAGCCAGAGGCCTTCTGTGTTAGCCTGTACTTCAGAGAAGTAGATACCAAACAGGAGAGGTCCCAGGATGGAACCCTGTGGTACTCCACTTGTCACTGCTTTGAGGTCAGATTTGGAGTCTGCAACTTTTACAGTGGGGGTTCTGTCAGTGAGCCAGTTCATAGGTTCATAGGTTCATAGGTTGGTACTGGGCTATCTGCCCGAAGGCATATATTAGCCCAGCTACATTGTGCGGTATTCACCGCCCCTTTAGTAGTTCCCTAGACCCTTGTACTAGCAGCTAGTACCCTCGGCCCCTATCTAGTAGTGCTGTTGGTGTGATTCCCGGTGTGAACTTTCTGTTACCCATCCACTCATCAAGGTTCCTCTTGAAGAGTGATAGTGAGGGGCTCTGTCTTATGTAGATTGGGACCCTGTTCCATAGTAACGGAAGTCTCTGCGAAGGGAATCTATCCCTCCAGCATGTTCTATTCATTGTTGTGTTGAGGTTTATATCCCTAGAGTGTGTAGCTCAAGTAGATTTGGTTTTGCTAATATGGAGCATGTTCAACAATTCTGGGTTGGACATGGCTCTGTACATTAGACAGAGATCGCCTCTGAGAAAGCAGTATGCAACAGAGAACAGTCTTAGCTTTTTCAATCGTGCTGCATAGGGCAACTGTTTGAGGCAAGTAATCCTCTTGGTTAGGAACCTCTGTGGTCTCTCCAGCTGCTGGAGATGTCTAGCCAGGTACATTCCAATTGGTGCATTGTACTCAATAATGGGTCTGATGAGGGAAGAGTAGAGGGGCACCATTACATCCTTAGATCTTGATGCAAATCCTTTCATGATCAGATGGGTCACATAGAAGGATTTTCTAACCACTTTGGCAACATGGTTATCAAAGGAAAGCTGACTATCTACTTGGGTCCCTAGATCCCTTATTTCTTCTTCAGATTTCAGAGGATTACCTCCTATGTTGTAGTTTGCGGGTACTCTGTTTTTTCCAAAGGGGGTTACTATGCATTTTTTTGCATTTAGCTTGAGACCATGGCTTTGACACCATGCATCAGTCTCATTTAGGCCCTTCTGGAGTATCTCTATGTCGGCCGGAGACCCTATTATAGCACCCAATTTGCAGTCGTCCACAAACTTAGTCAGCCACAGCCCTTCCGTGCTTGCCTGTACTTCTGAGAAGTATATGCCAAACAGGAGGGGCCCCAGGACAAAGCCCTGAGGCACACCACTCGTTACTGGTCTGGATTTGGACATAGATCCCGCTACTCTTACTTTATGGGATCTGTCCGAGAGTTGGCAACCCATCTTGTGAGGTAGGGATTTATATCTAGTTTAGTGAGTTTAGCTATAATTCCAGAATGAGGGATGGTGTCAACAGCCTTGGCGAGGTCAAGATAGGCTGTGTGAACCACCTTACCCTCATCCACGACTTTGGTGACTGCCTCAAAGAAGTCGATCAGGTTCAGAAGGCATGATCTACCTTTCACAAACCCGAACTGGGTGGGATCCAGAGTTTGGAGGTTACCAATGTCTTTGTTTATGAGTTCCATGATGATATGTTCCATGGCCTTGCAGACCAGGCTTGTCAGACTAATAGGTCGATAGTTCCCGGGATCAGTGGTGGCTCCCCCTTTGTGGCGTGGGATAACTGTTGCTGTGTGCCATTCAGTGGGCACAAAGCCTGATGCGAGGCTATTATTGAACATGGAACTTAAGTGGGGAGCCATTTCATTCTGAAGTTATGAGGGCGAACCCTGAGTTATTAAACAAAGGCAACCATGGATAAATCTGAAATATATCACATCCAGGATTTAGTTGTTGATATTATACAAAGAAATATTTAAGAAAGAAATCGCTTACTTTTCTTGAATAATGTCTTTGTATAATGGTGCTGTGGTGTTCTTCCACTTTCTTTCTGTATCCTGCTGCTTTCTTGATGTACTGCACATGCATATGGGACTTATGTTCCCACACTTATGCTTTGGAAAGGAAGCAGTTGAAAAGAGAAGTTCTGCATTTATTTATTTTTTTGTAGAAATAAAGTTTGAAATCCAGACAGTTCAGCGGTACGAGAGCAACAGGGCAGAAATACAAGGAAAATCAGGTACATTTCTTTAGTTTTGTATAACATGTCTGATTTTCCTTGCATTTTCTCTGCTCTATGTATGTACTTCTTGACATCTTAGCTGAAGAAAACTGAAAAGCCATAAGATATATTAGTAGAAGAAAGTCTGGATGAGTGTAATTTTTTCTACTGCTATATGCATGATTACAATGGGCATGCTGGCCAAATAGCATGCACATTTTTGAATGTTAATGACCTATCATTGTATAATATGTATTTATACTGGTGGAAAATGGGACTTACTATAGCTATAAGAACTACTAGTAAAGTGTATAGTGTGATTTACTCCAGTCTGGCCAAATGCAACCCAAAGAAGGGAACGAATCTCTGTATAATGCCAACCATTCCATGTGTTATGAAGATATATCATGTCAGATTTAAAATTTTAATCTTTTGTCTGGTATTAATTTGTGATATGCTAGCACAAGTATGTTCAATGTCTTAGTTCACAGTATTTAAGTTTTGTAAAGTTAATTAATAGATGAAATTTCCTAAGATGCAGAGGAGAATGTACCACAGGATTAACATTCATCTTATTATATTGTGATTGCCCTTAAAATATACATATGCATAACTTTTCACTCTTTCAGTTTTATTTCTCCAACTGTATCTTTCTCTAAACATTATTAGTAGGAAGAACAGTCCTCTATGACTGAATGTTTTGCTCATGTGATTAGACATACAAGTGTTAATCAGAATTCCATTAACAGCATTGCCTCAACCCTAAATAATGGTAAATGGAGTCTCTTTTGGCTTTTCCCGGTTAGGGGTCACCACAGCGGAACTCCGGTCCACTCATGATTGGCAGTGGATTTTTATGGTGCCGAGTTGCCAGCCCAATGCCTAACCTTCAAAGAAGGCACGCCCGTTCTCGCTCGCACCTACCTGCATGTCTTTAGCATCCCCCGACTGCGGGGAGGACATGCAGTCTCCACAGAGAAGGTGCTCCAGCCTGGAATCATATGGGAGAACCTCTTGCTGTGAGGTGACAATGCTAACCATTGCACCACCACAGCCTATGATAAAGGTAAATGGAGTAATATGACTAAAATTTTATATATTTTTTTCAAATTATGTCAGTACTGAGGATATGCAGTCTTGTAAATTTCAATTTTTACTTGACCTGGAAGATGTAGGACAGACATTGTTTGTTTTATTGAAGATATGTACAACACATTTTCTTTGTGATGCAAAAGTAGAAGTATTGAATAATTTGAATATATTTAGTTCATATGTTTTTAGATAACAATCTGTTTTTGTGATTGTGGTGTAAAACAGATTATTTGGGATCTGAACCCAAGACCTTCAGCGTGTTGTAATGATGACATTTCTTTTGGACAACATTATACAACTCAGTGCTGAATGACATATTCTACCCATCAATATAATAGAAAAGTAGTTGAAAGTAAGAGTGTATTGTTTCAAGTAATTAATCATTGATGGATGTTCTGAGCCTCCAGCAATGTGGAAAGTAGTTCAGTTATAACTCCATATTGAATTATAGTTAACATTTGAATAAATAATACACATAAACCCAAATAAAACCAAGACCCAGTCCTCCAAAGGCAGATGTCCTGTCTGGTGGACCCCAGCCATAAACCAACTATACAATAGAAGGAGGAAGCTACTACATGATAGAGCAAAATCCCAAAAAGGGAAGGCATCCCTGATCAGTATTAGCAAAAAACTACGGGCACTCATAAAATCGTCTAAGGCCAGCTTCGAGAGAAAAATTGCACAAGACACTAAGGATAATCACAAGGCTTTCTTTAGTTATGTTAGGAACCTGGGTGGGAATTCCCAGATACGCTCAGAATTAGTCCAAAATGACAAAAAATACACCGAACCCACAGACATTGCCAACATCCTAGCTGACAGGTTCAGCGCAAACTCCCCCACCAAAGGGCAAATATCTATCCCAGCAGAGTGCTGCCCCCCTGACATCTCAGATGCTCAGGTAAGAGCTGCCCTCTCCAAAGCAAAAAACACAGCATCAATGGAACCAGACGGTGTCCCGGGCTGCGTCCTACATGAACTCCAAGAAGAGCTAAACCCAAACATAAAACTACTGTTCAATCTCAGCCTTACTACAGGATATGTACCCAAAGAGTGGCGTACAGCAACAGTGGTCCCTCTCCACCATGGTGGTGCCTCAAAGGATCCTGGAAACTATCGACCCATAAGCCTTACTAGCTTGGACTGCAAAGCTATGGAAAGGATCATCATGGACCTCATAAATAAAAATATTGGGGACCTACAGACACTGGATCCTACCCAGTTTGGCTTTGTTAAGGGCAGATCCTCCCTCTTAAACCTGATTGATTTCTTTGAAACAGTCACCAAGGCCATTGACGAGGGGAAGGTGGTCCACGCAGCCTACCTGGACCTCGCAAAAGCCTTCGATACAATACCTCACTCGGGCATTATAGATAAGCTTACCAGCTTAAATATAAACCCCTATGTCACTAGATGGGTTGCAAACTGGCTCAAGGACAGAACCCACATGGTTAGAATTGCTGGAGCCATGTCAGACTCCAAACCAGTTACAAGTGACATCCCATAAGGCTCAGTCCTGGGACCTCTCTTGTTTGGTATATATTTCTCGGAGGTACAGGCCAACACGGAAGGACTGTGGCTGACCAAGTTCGCAGATGACTGCAAATTGGGCGCCATAATCGACTCTCCAGATGACACAAGCATCCTCCAAAAGGGCCTCATAGAAACAGACAACTGGTGCCAGAGCCATGGCCTCAAGCTAAATGCCAAAAAGTGTATAGTCATCTCCTTTGGCAAAAACAAAGTGCCCACAAATTACCACATAGGTGGTAATCCATTAAGTACAGAAGAAGTAATTAGGGACCTGGGGACCCAAGTTGATAGCAATCTCTCATTTGACAACCACGTGGCCAAAGTGGTTAGAAAAACATTTTATATAGCCCACCTAATCAAGAAGGGATTCACATCTAGATCAGGGGAGGTCATTGTGCCTCTTTACTCATCCCTCATCAGGCCCATAATTGAGTACAAATGCCCCTTTTGGGATGTACCTTACCAGACACCTGCAGCAACTGGAAAGACCCCAAAAGTACCTCACCAAGAGGATCAAAGGGCTTAAATAGATGCCATATGCTGCCCGGTTAAAGAAACTCCAGCTCTACTCAGTGGCATACCACCTGCTCAGAGGCGATCTGTGCCTGACGTATAAAGCCATGTCCAACCCGGAATTAATGGACATGCTGCACCTCAGAAAATCCAAATCCCATCGAGCTATGCGCTCGAGAGACTTGAACCTCAGCACTGAAATAAATAGGACATGCTGGAGGGACAGATTCATAACCCAGAGGCTCCCTTCTCTCTGGAATAAAATCCCAGTCCAGGTTAGGCAGAGTCCCTCATTGACTCTCTTCAAGAGGAATCTTGATGAGTGGATGGGAGATTGTAGGTTTACCCCGGGTATCACTTCTGTGTCACTGTTAGACAGAGGCACAGTATACTAACCTCAAAAAAGGGCATAGCAAAATTAATTTAAAATGGGTGGCGAAAGCCAAACACACTCTGGCTAAGCTTATAAATGCCCTAGGGCAGATAGCCTAGTATGAACCTATGAACCTATAATAGGAATGTCAAATGTTCTTGTGCTGTTTGGGTACCTGAAAAGGTATGTTTGTGAAGTATATTTTTTCCTGTATTTGCTCTGGGCATTTTACTTAAAATGTAATGATTTACTTTTATTCTAAACTGCTGAAGTGAACAGCGTCATGAGTTACATAAATCCACCGTGTGACTGACCAGGCATTTATATAACATTAAGCTCTCAGGTCTGACATTTTAATAAGTTCAGCTAGGTTTGCATACCTCTTGGCATTCTATAATACAATTTACAAAACTGGTGGCATGGACAGTACAGAGAGAGAGAGAGAGAGAGAAAGAGAGAGAGTGTGTGTGTGTGAGTGTGTGTGTGTGTGTGTGTGTGTGTGTGTGTGTGTGTGTGTGTGTGTGTGTGTGTGTGTGTGTGTGTGTGTGTGTGTGTCTATATCTCTGTATATTTGTGTATATCTGTATGTTTTCAAATTTCACCCTCATTTCTTGTCTTGATTTAGTTATCTGACTAATAATACCTATGTGTTTATTATTTTCTGGAGCTTCCTACTTCCTGCTTATTGATAGCAAGCTTGAGCCAATAAACTTTTTTTGAGGTGAAATAAAAGGTGAAGGCCAAATCAGATTAATTAACATTGTCAGTAAAATTTGAACAGATATGAAGGGCAAAAAAATAGAAACCCAGAACAGATTTATTATCAAAACTAAGAAAATATGTTTTAACCATAAAATTAGCTATGGAATCCTTTGTGACCGAACAATATGGATCCTGCAGAGCTTTATTGCCATAATGGCATATCTACTGCAACCAATATACTTTATAAAGCCATGAATGATGGTCTCTTTACAAATGAACTGTTTTTTGACATGATAATACCCTTTGAAAATGTTAAGCATACCCTACTACTTAACACAATAAACACACTCAGCTTTGGAATTAATACAGTGCAATAGTTCAAAAGTTATTTTGAAATAGAATCTTCCAAGCCTTCAGCAGCAAAATCTTCTCCAACAAAGGTACACTTAACCTTAGAGGGCTCCAAACATTTTATTATTCTGACTGTTTACACATTATGTGAATTACACTCTACTTCATTTCAACATAGTAACATATAATGACAATCTCTTACTTCTACCCTCTAAGAAAACTATACCTAAACTCCAATAAGCAAAACAAGCCAGCTTTACCAATCTCTAAAGCTGGACATTTAACAACAGTTTAATAGTTAAGCCCCCCCCAAAAAAAATAAAAACATAAATAAAAATTGAACTTAATCTTAGTTGTCACTTTGCAAAAACTTGGGATATATTGTCTGTTTTCTCCTTATATTCTAATGTAGCTCCTGAAACATTCACAGGCTTGTGTAATATATTATGTTTTACTGTACTGTTTTATACTGTTGTTCCACTGAAGCCAGTGTCATGGCTGAAAAGAGTCACTTGACCAGCCCACTTACCCAGACACTGAATTGCAGTATATAAACAAATAAATGATGCTAAACATTTTCACTCGTATGAATGGACCTTTGTGGGACTGGATACCATAGTACCTAGAGGGGATGACATAATGCTACATTATTAGTAAAAGAGACGGTATGGTTACAGTTGCAGAGTTTTGCTGTAGTGAGGTATTATAACCAAAAGCCAGTCTCCATGGTTATGAGTTAATTAATAAAAGCATAAAAGCAGCATTCACTACTACATACTGAACTGATCCCCTGGGGTTCCTTGAAGTGGTATAGGGTGCTACTAGGCTCCTTCATACTGCTCTAATACATTAAATCCCCTTCTATACTTCTCAACGTATACCGTCAGCTCTACTCCTGCTATTACTGTTATAACTTCTTTACCCCCCCCCCCCAATGTAGACATTTAACCTCTAGATTAGTGTTAGGACTTTTATTTGCAAGTAATATAGTAACTTACCAACACTTACCTGTAATAGTTTTTCCACAGTCTTCATCATCTACTTTATTTCTCTTCAGTTAATAACCAGTTAATGTGTGGTTTCATACTTGATCATACTAATGATCACATCTGTTCATACCTTTTAATGTTTCTTTGCCTCAATTCTAGCTTTGTATACATTTTGCCTTAGTTATTTTGCATTGTTTAACTAGATTAAGCAATTGCAGTTAAAAGACAGATGCATGTATTAATGTATGTATGGATAAATGGAGAATATATGATGTGTAGATGAATGGATGGATAGACAGATGGATATAGCCTATACTTGCACATTATGAGACATTGTAGATTGCATTTCTGTTCCTCTGCAAATCTACTAGTTTATGCCTGAAAATAAGATTCAGTCCACTCAACTGGCCCCTAAATTTATAAATATATAAATAATTGCTGCTTTGCCCAACTTTTCTTTCTTTCTTGGTGTCATGGGGTAAAGATTTATCTTTCCCTTTCTTTCTTATCTATCCATATATTTGACTGCCTGTCTGTCTATCTGCTTATCCATCTATCTATGTATCTGCTCAAGTTCAGTAGTAAAGTTGCACACTGGATGCATGCTGGACCCATAACCCACATCTCAAAGGATCAAAACCATCCTCTGCTATGCAAGTGGTAGAAAGCAAATTCAGTAAACAGGTAGCTTGTGCTGGGTTTGAGAACATTGTTCATTGATGATAAGGAAAGTATGTCTCTGTCATCATCATCAACAATACAAATTGATAGAGACAAACATAGCTCAAACAGAATGGAATTTTATAGCATGCTTTCTTTAACAGTTGAACTGGAAAGGCCAAAACTGAGTAGAAAAGAAAAACACAGAAAAAAGAGAAAATACATGTACATGTCTGTGTTAGGACTCTTTTCTCTGTTTTACAGTGTGTTTTTCTCAGGATGCAGAAGTAGTGAAAATGTGCCTAGAACACATCTTCAGGGCAGAGACAGAAGGTAAAACAGAACACAGAGAGAAAAACATCATGCAATTGCCAACATGAAAATATGTTATTTGTGGTGGAGTCTACTAAAATGGATATAAAAATGGAAGTTACAATAACAAGGCTGAGGTGCCTGCATAAGGAGAAATGATGGACAGTAAGCTGTCAGTTTTCTAGTTTTCTTGATGTGGGACACACATTCTGATATACTCCTTTTCTGTAAAAAAAATATATATTCTTTATATTTTAAGAGTTTACCAGAGTGATTCTTCAATATTTTAATCTTTAACTGACAAGTAAGTCAGGAGTAGATAGAAGCAGTTTTCAAAAAGTGCAGCAAATTGTTAGTAGCCTACAGGTAGGCAGGAGAAATGTTAGTAGCATATCTAATCTCCAAATAGCTCTACTCAAGTTTAAGTTTATTACAAAGAAAGTGGATTAACCCTGGATCACTTAACAATAACCAGATAAAAGAAACGTTTCCAGTTGATAATCTGCTTCTGCAACGAGGAGTAAGAGAAAAGTGAATCATGATGGGCAAGTTCTGGAGACAAAGCCAGATTGTGGAAGATTACAGATTTTCTAGAAGCACCAGTGAAAATTCCCAGATTGTACTGATAGTAGTAATTATTTTGTAGTATTAGACTAACAAAAAGTAAGGAATTACATAAATTGCAATCGTTAGATAAATTACTTCATAATAATATATGGGTGCAATAGAAAAAAAGGAAGCTAAAGTCATTTGCTGTGATTATATAAAAGAGTGTAAGTGAATCATATTTGATACTGATGTCAGTGAAAAGATGAAGATAGATTTTAACTTAGAATAAGTAATGACATGACATAACTAAAAAAAGGCTGAAAAAACTGACTGCACTACGTGAAATCAATAAAGAGTTGAAAACTGCAAGACATCATTAGAAGCAGATAATAAGCATCTGAAAGATAATGTAGGGAACATTAGTAGGGTTAGTTTATACACTGGATAATTTTAAGGTAAAACCCAAAACTGAAACTAAGGCAGGTAAAACTTTTGTCATGTGTCACAGGAAGCAAATCTTAAAAAAATGGCAAAGGTTTTTTAAAACTTGCCACAGATGGGCTAGAAGAAACCTTGTTTCCAAAATATTATGAAGTCTGAGGCATGACTCTGAGTACATAGGAACTGCCTGAAGAAGCTTTGGGTGAAGATGTGTTTGCTTTGTAATGTCTAGTAATAAACATTATAGCTATATGTTCTACTCAGCATGGTGTTTTGAGCTGTGTTTATTGCTTTTTCATATACAATTAAGACCAGTTGAGTATATTAGTCAAAAGTTAATACCAGTAGGAAAAGTATATAATCCATGTGTAAAAAAACAAACAAACTAAAAGATGTCCATTGGGTCAATGACCAAATGCATAGTGCCTTGCCATTCCCATCACCATCAAAGTCATCACTGTGAAGGGATATCAGTAGTCTTCATCTGGTGCCAGGATTTACCCTTTGCAAGGGCACCCACTACTGACATTACAAGGAATGGAAATTTGCCAGACATTTCTCCAAGCACAGGATACTATGATATGTGATGTCATGCTACGCTGTGTTAATGTGTAATTCCATTCTTCAGTGACATTTATGTCTACCAGCACCTGAACCCATACTTTAGCATACTCTGCCTGTCTAGGACACACCTTTCCAAACAGACGTTTGTTACATGACTTAATGGCCTTCATCAGGATTTAGTTTTCCTTTGGTGTGAATTCATCATGCCTGTGTCGTGTTCCATGCTATTTTAATGTGTTAACCTTAGAAGTAACACAGTGGGCATTACTAGTTGTGTGGCTGTCCTATATTAATTGAAAGAAAATGAGTGTCCCACCCTGTTTGACTGTCCTTAGCAGTTTACATGATTCAGTCCAGCAGTGAATAGTGTGTGTGTGTGTGTGTGTGTGTGTGTGTGTGTGTGTGTGTGTGTGTGTGTCAGACCTCCCAACTGTCCTGAATGACTCGGATTTTACCGAGTTTTGGGGTCCAAATACTGGGGTGCCACGATTCCCGAGTGGCACCCCTTCATTTCCGATTTTTTTTCTTTCTTTTTTAAATTTTTTTCACACTGTTTTTTTATTTTTCGCGCTTTCACTGACATCATCACATGCGTAATGACGTCAGATCGTCAGGGCTCCCAGCCTGTCGGAATTAAGTTTGCTGTGCACATATTTCCGGGTTTCCGACTGGTTCAAATACTTTTCGAGCGAGAACGAACCAGCCGGAAAGGAAGGCTTGCTCAGCAAGGATTTTAGAAGGGCTCGGCTGTTGCTTGAACAGACTTTATTTAGTGGGTATGCTCGTCAAGGATTTATTTAGAAGAGCTCTGCTGTTAGAAGGCTCGAACGGACTTTATTTAGAGGGTGTTGAAGAAGACTCGAATGGATTTGCTTGCTCTAGCTGGCGACACGGAGGTAAGCTGAAACATTACTATGTTCAGAAAGGGCAGCAGCAGGTAAGTTTTCTGGTGGGTTACCACACTAACTGGATTTCTATAGGATTGTTCAGACACTTCATGGTCTTTACTCCCACCTCTGCCAGTCATGCCATTTCTCAAGCATTGTTCCCTATCTGGAGGAAGGGTAGCATGGATCAAGAAACTACAGTAGGTCAGTAGCAGATCTGTTCACCTCTTCTTGTTACATATCAGTGTCCACCGGAACCATGCATGCATCCAGCTTTGGTAGGTACTTGAGAAGTTGAGACAGATTAGTTCTGGATAAGCTTATTAAGCACTGTTGAATTTCCACAGCTCTGCACCTGAGCTGGTCTCTCGAACTCCTTTCAAGCAGCAGCTGATTTCCCGTCTCTTACTTGCAACTACTGTTTCTGCTGTCGTTGCTTGCCTGGGATGCCTGTAATGTTGAGCGGTGACATCAACCCACACGCACACACACACTTTGAACTTCCAGTAGTGGCGCGCATATTTTCCTGGTCTCAACTAACTCGTTAAAAGAAATGTCTTCCCTGGAAGTTTGTGTGTCACCAAGAGAGAACGAGGGATAAATACATAATGGCAAGGCTGGCTCCACCATTGGCCTGTGCTGCAGTTTGCAATGCATCCATTCTTAATACTATTTCTTGGTTTCATTTGTAAGTAGTCTAGTCTACCCAAAGACTTCCTTCAGCCACTATGAGCTACTTATATGGGCAAAGACAGAGGCAAATTTCCACAAATGACTCTCGCACAGACAGATTTCATTTAATCTCTTCAGATGCTTATATATTTATTTAAAAGGACAAGTGACAGAAAAAATACAAATGCTTAGGTCACAGGTGTATGCTAAGCAAAGTAGTCACATTATTTACAAGAGGCACATTTGGAATAACCACAACAAAATGTACCTTGCAGAAATATGCTGTTTATAGAATGAGTTAGTTAGCAATACATTTAGTCTAACTGTCTAACACCTAAAGATGAAGAACTTGTATTCAACCTGTAGTTAACTAAGGACCTCCCGAAAGCACATAATTGTTAAGAAATGACGCACTTTGGTGCATAGGTACTACATATCCAGCATTTGAGTAAAATAACTAGCCCACAACTCATACTCCAGACCTCCAGCAAAATAAAGTGAAGTAAACACACAAAGATGGAGCATAGACTTTTATGATTTCTGAGGATTGGTGAATGGGGAACAAATATTTTAAGATGTTGCAAATAATTGAGTTATATTATAACTATTATTATATCTTATAATTTGGGTCATACCTCTCAACAGTCTAGAATTTTTCTTAATTTCTCCAGTTTTCCCTTTTGGCCCTGTACCTCATAATAGTTTTAAATTTCTGGTAAATCACTGACAATCGCAGTCAGTCAATAACATCAGACATTACATTACATCCTTTTTCTTATTCAGAAAATGCAAGCTGGTGCCAAACATAATTCTATTAACTTTTAAAATTAATTAAAGTAATATTCAAAAATTGCTCCTGATTTTGGCCCCTGACCCTCCATATTATTTTTGATTTGTCCTGAATTTTTAGGCAATGAAGTTGAGAAATATGGTTTGGGTCTAGGTTACAGAAATGTATTTATTTTGTACTGTAAGTTATTTAATGTTTGTACAGAATTTGATGCAATATACTGATATTGATAGAAATATATAAGTGCAGTATTGAAGTGATGGAGTTAGATGACCATATTAAAGTTTAGTTTACATTGAGAATTAAGGAGAAACTGATCAAAACTGAGCCTGGGTGAAATGTTTCATTTTGGTGCTTGCTTGTGCATAGTTGGAAGATGCTGAAGGGATGGATCGCTGGAGGAAATGTTTCATTTTGGTGCACGTGCGTACCTGGAAGCTGCTGAAGGGATGGATCGCTGGGGGAAATGTTTAATTTTGGTGCTTGTGCATACTTGCAAACATACTAAAGGGGTCTGGGAGAAATGTTTCATATTTGAAACTACAGAAAGAAATTAAGCTTTTGGCTTTTTGCTATAAGTCAATTTCTTATAAAATTGTAGTTTTCTGGCAAATCACTGGCAGTCGTAGCAGACCTCTGAGGACTGAACTGAAGTCAGAAAACAGTGGCAGGTAGCTGACATTGTATTTGATTTTCAGACTTCATCCTTCAAAAAAATCATACTATGCTATGAAAAATCTGTTCTATCCACAGCACAGTCTGTTTGGAATAGCAGTATTTAAAAATGTCACTGTTTCTGTGCCTTTGTTTGGTCCCCCATGTCATTTGTGACTTTGTCTAGACTTCTTGCTCTAACAGATTGAGAGGCAAAAAGCCATAATATCGGCAGTCAATGACTAAATTAATTCTGTGGAGCTGCACCTGTGCCTTCTGGCTTCTGCTGATTTTAATCCATTACTGACGTGACATTTGATACAGTGCATAATTTTGTTTCTTGTATCTCTCAGACTGGCAGCTACAGTTAAATACAATTTAGTTTTGCACAAGTTCAGATATTAATATAAATAAAACACTATTGTTCTTCTGCTTATTTTGTGTTTCATTATCATATTTTGGTTGCTTGTTCAGTTTGTGTTTAAAAGTTGATGTCCCACAATTCCAATGGGGTGGGTGTGGTTACATAATTGTGTATGTAAATTTTATGTTAATTAGTGTACAGATTTGTACCTATTTTTCATGGGCCTTGTCCAGATTTTTGAAGTTTCTAGGTTGAGTGGTATGGTGTGTGTGTGTGTGTGTGTGTGTGTGTGTGTGTGTGTGTGTGTGTGTGTGTGTGTGTGTGCATGAATGTGGTGTGTGTATTCATACGTGTGTATTTCTGTATTTGTCTTTCAATGTCAGAACAGTGCAGAACATCATATGCATTTTAAAGTACAGTACCACTGAAGTGCAGAATTATGTGTCAGTATACTGTGTTATGTTAGGTAGTATATGGGGGATTATGGCCTGCAAAATGTTTGATTGTGTGGGTGCATATTTCATTAGATTCCATCATGTTAATGCACAGTTTGCTTGTGCATTTCTATTGCCAGGTGTCTGTGGCATTGTCAAGCATAATACCTCTTTCTAAGTAAGTGAATTGTACCTTGTAATTTATGTTGTTAGTGGAGCTAAATGATTTGTGCTTTGTTTATGTTGTTAAGGGAACTTTTCTCAACATGCCGCCACTAAAAATGGGTATCTATGACCCAGATGGGCTTTCCCAGTAAACAAAAGTCAATAAATAAGTAAATAACTAGTAATACCTTTTGGATCATATAAAATGCCTAGGTATATAGTTTCACACTGATGAAAGCATGACTGCTGCAAATAGTGCTAATAATATATATTTTACTACTACTATGGATACACTTTCTATCCTATCTTCTTTTTCAGGAATGTTCTGGATATGTTCACACTAAAACTTGTAAGGCTACTGACAATATATTTGTTGGCTTTCTGATGGTCTGCGCAGAAACATAGTAAACAACTGTACAGAAAATTGCAGCATGTTTGAAGTTTAGATAAGTTTATAAAGTTCAAAGTGAAACGAGGCTTTGCAGTGAAAATCTCTATGAATCACAGCATTGCTTATGCAATTAAAGCTCTTTATCATCAACGGCAATTTTACACATGCATGAATGAGAATTAACAACCGTCAGCACATTTCTTTTTGACTCATGCGTGTGAATGCCCATACTTCATGTAGCAATGTGCAACCTTACAGCTGCATGTGTTGCACATTGCTACGTGAAGTATGGGCATTCATGTAGCAATGTGCAACCTTGCAGCTACATGAGTTGCCTATAGTCACATTATGGGTATGGGTCACACCTCATCAGTCTCACTTTCAGAGAAGTGACTCCATTTTGACTCTTGATTGCAGATTGAAAGGATGGCTTCTGTTAAAGCCCAGGCAGTCCTCCAAGCTGGTGCAATAAGGACATTAAAAATTTCGTGCAACTATACACCACCAGGTACAGAAACTGGAGGCATCATAAACTCTCCTATTCTGGAAAACAGATGTATGAATTGACCTGGCAGATGACCTAAGCCAGACAACAAGCATTCCCAGATCAAGGTAGGAAGCAGCTGCACCAGCTTGCCCAGTGGAAGGGAGAAGTACAGAGGGAATATTCAGAGTCCTTCATGTGTATATTTACTTTTGCTGTCACTATTGTACATCCATGCTTATAGACTGGCTAGCTCTCTTCTCTGCTGTAGTTCTCTTCTAAACCTTATATAATGTAACTGAACATGCTACACTACAGCTACCGCTTCTGCTGCAGTGGCTGCTTACATTGATTAAATCGCAATCATATTTAAATTGGAACTTTGCTTATTTTTTAATCCTGGTAATTACTGTATATTTTTTCTGTACTGTATCTCTCTGCATGGTAATGCATGCAAAAGGATCACGTCTGTATTTCAAGCTCCAATTTCTGACCACTTTTCAAGTCAAATGTGATCCATGACAAGCACTTGGTGAAGAGGGGCGAGCCACACACAACTGCATATATATATATATATATATATATATATATATATATATATATATATATAGTGTGATATAAGTTGTAATGTCATTAATTAGGCTTTTGATTGGTGGTCTTCTGTAGCGATGCAAGGCATTTATGGGCATTTTGTTGAGTTTTATACTTTAAGTGGTGACATATACCATTAAGGCCATTGTCATGCCTGTGATTGTCACATGACATTTACGTATATAGTCAGCTCATGCCTGTGGCTGTCACATGACTTTTACATATACAGTCAGCATGCCATTCTTCTTTTAATATACTGGCAGTGTTTCTATTCTGTTAATTGTAACCTTTTCCTTTTTCATTTTGTTTTCCAGCAAGGGAAAGATTGAACTGAACAGGCTCATACACCACAGGAGGTTAGAGTGTCAGGTCCCCTATCTAGGTAAATGTCTGCCCATTCTGTCTTCAGCTTTCAATTTATTTTTTATTATTTTATAATTTATATTATATCAGTAGTTGTATCCTTTCCATTTTATAGGTTCTTAGGTTCTATGGTGTAGGCCATTTTAAGCATAGCCAATTTCCCTTTCTGTGCTCAATAAACCTATTACATTTGGTGAGTCTATATTATAAGAACAAAGTTTTACAACTTCAAACACTATATGGGCAACACCATATGAGTGAAGTTGTAAAACATTGAAAACAAAATAAGAAATGTAAAAATAAAACAAAAACCTACCTGATCAGTCTGAGCAGGGGGCAAGCCCCCCTGCACCCCCCCCCCTGCTACTTAAATATACCAACTCCGAGATTACACTACATTGAAGTAAAGGAAAGAATTCCCTATGGCGATCTCCATTCACACTTGTGAGATTTTAAATATTCAACCATTTGGTGTTACCCATATTGTGTTCAAATATTTAAAACTTCGTTCTTATAATATCGACCCACATTTGGTTCTATATTGGCCTCACCTATCCCAATCAATTATTATATATTAACCCTAATGAAAATAACTGGGATCATATGACAGATAATTTTAGGGGACCTGTGCATGGGTTAAAGCATTTAGGAGCTGCCTCTGCTCATTAATTGTACAGGGGGCAGTTGTGGGGTAAATTTTCTATTCCCCATCCATAGCTCTAAGTTGCACTTGAAAATGGATAGGGATAAACTTTGTTTTATGTGGATGGAGTGTCTGTTCCACAGCAACTGTATTATCTGATATACCTGTCCCTCCAAACCCTTCTGTTATTCTTGCAAAAGATGTTAAGATTCCTAGAACAAATACTTCTGATACCATTTGACTTCCTGATGTGCAATAAATCCATCAGTCTGCAGATCTGAAACAGCCTGGGTAATCTCAGTTGCAGCTGTCAGCTGCTGTAGGAAAGATGACCATCTGCTGTATGTCCTGGGCCTGCCTCATCAGAGAGAAAAAGAGAAAGAAATGTAGGATCTCCTCTCCAGTGGGTATCCTGGGATGTGCACCACTCCTTGATCAGCCCCAGCTTTAGGCATTAGTGGCTGCTGCAGTAGGTACGCCACTAGATAGATGTAGGGCCCTTTTTAGTGACTCTTACAGCAAATGCAAGACTCACTGAACTAGAAGAATCCAGAAATTGAGCAACTGGAGACTATCTATCTGTCTCAAAACAGGGGTCTGCCTGCCCTCACACCCATGCCAAGGCATGAATTAGTAGTCTCCTGGCCAGTTTGGTAATGTGCTTGTTTCCATTTCCTCCTCCAATCCACATCATCAGTGCATCCATCTTATTGTGTTGTAACTATCCCTTTTGTGTTGCCTTATATCCTCACACATTACCAAATATCTGTCTGTCTTTCCATTCTCTTCTGAACCTTCCCTGTTATGTGGTCATCCACTCCTGTCTGTCTTGTTTTGTTATATGTTGTCTCATAACCTGTAAGTCTTCCATAATTGACATCCTTACCTTTTTTTCCCAACATCACTTATCCTCTTCCCCTCAGATATTGCAGAAAAAGGGAGTCTATTGCCAACAAAATGTATATCATCCTTTCCCACCCCATCTTGCTCATTCCTCTTTTATCATCCTCTTGTGTTTGTCTTCTCGTTCCCATTTTTAAACTTTTTTCCACCCTTTCTGCCCATTTAAATCAAACAGACTTGTATGCTCAATGGACACCTTCAAATTAAGACTGCTGTGGGTTTATCTACATGTCAACATGCTATGCCAAGGCACAGGTAACATTTCTTAGTTGTCTAGTGATATTAGCGGAATACCATGCTACTCTGTTTACCTAGTAAAATTATAAAGTTACAGCTGGCTTTCACACGTACATTTTGTGTGTCTATGAATGACTACTACACACTTTATTTGATTTGCACAGCTACAGCTTTGCAAATTTTGGTTGTGTGGTTCATCACAAGTTAAACAGATGATAGAGCATTTACATTATATGTAGTGCAGCTGTTCACCAATTTCATCTGCATAACTGTGTAGTCCGGAACTATGAACGTCTCCCATTGGATCCTTTACTGGTTGTTCATTTATTTATTAAACTTTGATCCAACAGCCTCAAAATGAAGTAAATCATAATAGCAGTAAGAGTATTAAGTTTCAGGAAGAAAAAAATGCGATACATTGAAGCTTCGCACATAAATTAAAATGGAAAGCCTAGTGCAGAATCCAATGCTGCAGATGCAAAAACAGATGGAGACACTGCTAAAAATTGCCAACTGTCCTTAGCTTCATACAAGTACACTGAGACCGCATCATTATATTCAGGTATTAACCATAATTACTGGTGATCTTTATAGACTGTTAATATTAGATTGTAGGACAAGGTATTATGTCTAACTTTTGAATATATTTATATTTCAGTAAAAGCAAGTGAACTTTTCCATATGATGACTATTTTTTGTTAAGTGATATTAATATAGTTATCATAAGTGTCATTATTATGTCATTATTATGCAATCAGAGTCAGAAAAAGAAAGCAGGGTCAGATGTTCTGTCATTAGATATTTCCCAGCTTTACATTTGTACACAAATACCATTGTATCATATAACTAGCTTTTAAACTGAAACTGACTTTGTGGTTTATTCATCAACCATTCAAGAAATTGTTAGCAGCAACATTATTATAGGTTTCTCATATCATACTGCACTTGCCTCTTTTTGAAAATAAAAGCACTCTGCAAATAAAAAGGGACTGATGTGATTGACTGGCTTATGTGACAACTTATGCATCAAATTACATGAAAGTCTATTACTTTTTATGATCACACTGACATGAGACCCTTTTATTCCTTGTGGTCAGACTGATGGATAACTTTCCAAGTAAATTGTAAAGCTTAGCATTTAGATATACAAAGACTGACATGTGCAAAGGGAATGTGCTTAGGGAAATGTGATGCCTATGATACAGTACTAGAAATGAGTGGTACTACCTGTGATTTGAAAGCGAAAGATATTTGACATGAATGCTTTATGGAAGAAAGACATTTTATACAGACAAAACATCTGGTGACAGGTAAAAGTTAAAAAAAGAAGTTAGTCTGTTTTGGGTGAAACAAGTAACATTTTGTGAACATATATTAGACACTGTACTAAATAACAATATTCATTTTCTCACATGACAAAGAAACAGTCAAAGTACAATTGGCCAACATATGGCAAAAATGTACATGGGACACAGTGTTTCTTTCCAATCTAAGTGGAAAGTTAAGAAAATTGGCTCAGAAACTGCAATATTATTAGAAAAGATATCTATTTTAGAATTAAACAAAGCAATACCTTGAGGCAAAAAAAAAATTAAGAATGTCCAGATTTTGGCCTAATATTTTGTTCTGTTCCTTATAAATTTGTGGTTTTCTGCCAAATCGATGAAAATTAAAGTTACATACAATTGAGTTTCAGACATCATAGCCTTCAGAAAATACATGCTTACACAAATCCTTTCCACGTTTATAAGAGCAATATTAGAATCTGTCCCCAAGTTTAGGCCTTTGTTCCCCTATTATTTTAGGCTTTGTCCAGATTTCTTGTGCTAAGAGGTTGAGAGGTATCTGGTTCAGAAGAAATGGTCTGGGATATGGATTTTTTTTTATAAAATCGGTTGAGACAGGTAGAAGGCGATTTTTATTTTTTTTTCTCAAATATTTTTTTTATTTTCATTTAAAATAACATTTACATAATATTTTTAAATATAATTTTAAACAACTATATACAATATTTACAATAGCCTGACTTTCAATTATATAGACTATATGTTATTAAATATAGAATTAACATATCAATTATCAGGGATACAATATTGATTAATGCAGAGTGTCCAACAAAGATATAACTTTCTTCCAAGGATTATTTACCAATGGCCTGGGATAGATTCGTAGTTCTTTGATTTTTATTTCCGTCAATGCAGTTATCTTCAGTAAAGTGTAGAATTCTTCCAAGGTTGGGGGTGTATTTGAATTCCACCTTCTGGTTACGCATTTCTTAGATATAGCAAGTATTGTCCATAACAAATACATATTTGTCTTATTCAGGTAGGGACCTTCGTTTACATTTAGTGTTATTAATGCTTTAGTTAATGTAAAGGATTAATTAAATAAAGCTTGTAAAAAATGATTGATCCCATTCCAATATGATCTAATTTTATTACATTCATAAAAAATATGAACCCAGTCTGCTTTATTTGACTTTTCACACCTCCAGAAAAAAACATTTTTAGTAGTACTGATCTTTTTAATTATATCTGGTGTTAACATGCTCTATGTAAGTATTTCCAGTTAAATATTTTCCAGCACTGTGTGTTAGAGATGTAATTAACTAATAGTAAGATGTTACTTTTAATTTCTTCTGTTAACTGCAATGACTGACCTTTTGTTAAGAACTGCCAGTATGATTGTTTGGGAATTGTTTTATATGTTATTAACTCTTTATATAGATTTGAAATGGAATTTTTCTTTTCACAACTATTATATATAAGTTCATACATATATTTGGAATATCTTTAAATGAGGAATTATTAATTAATCTGCATAAATCTTGAGTGTACATTAGAATGCTTTGTAAGGTTAACCAGTCCTGTGTTGGAATATTGTAAGCAGTTTTTATCATATGTATATCTAAAACATTTAATTTATTTACACATTGAAACCAGCATAAGAATCCATTTTGTTCCCAGGAGGTTATTGTTTCCCTATATATTTTGTGAGGAAAGTTCTTAGTGATGATAAATGGGGGTTAAAAGGTCAAAGCAAAGTTTTAGATCTATGTTTGCATTTTAAAGTTTCCCAAAGGAATTGATGTAATGATTAATCAGTGTTGTTTTAGAAGGTTTTGTTATATTATATTATATACTTATGCATAGTATGTACCAGGGTTTGTTTGCTATGTCTACTATTAAAATTGTTTAACAGATTAAATTAATTTGTTAATATAGCCATTGTTAATTCTTTCCAGTTGGTAAAATAATTTGGGTTTATTCAGTCTATTGTATTTTTAAGCACAGATGCTTTTATATATGTTTCTATTTCTGGGAAGTTCAATCCTCCTTGGTTCCATGGTCTAATGTGATGAGTTAGAGCTACTCTATTCTTTTTGGGATACCATAAAATGTTATTAAACATGAGTTTATTTATTTAAGAATGCATCTTTCAGGAATTAACTGTATTGCTAATGCTACATATAGTATTTTTGGCAATAAGACCATTTTTATTAATTGTAATCTGTCTTCAAAAGTTAGTATAATTTTGTTCCACTTTTCTATATATATTTTTATTGTTTCAATAATGTTTTTATAATTTATTAATATTGTTTCATTTATATTTTTGCATAGCACTATTCCTAAATAATTTAGCATAAGTTCTTGTTTTCCTATGATGGATTTATCTGTAACTTGTATGTCTTTTTTCTTATTTAAAAATAGAAATTTTAATTTTGATCTATTAAAGTGTAGACCTGGAATCTTATAAAAATTTCTCCATTACTTCTTCTAGCTCTCCTAATGACTCTCTGGAGTTTGATAGGGTTAATAAAATATCATCAGTAAAAAGCATTATTTTAGAAATGTACTGGTCATATACTTCTATTCATTTTATTCTTGGATTATTGTGTATTATTCTGCATTTCTATAGCCAAAGCAAATAAAATAGGAGAACAGGGGCATCCTTGTTTAGTACCTTTCGTTATATGGATATATTCTGAGGTGAAAGGATCTAATTTAATGTAGGCTAAGTTATAAATATTTATGTTTTTTTGGTAATAAGATGGAGGAGGAAATTCAAATAATGCTAAAGTTTTAAATAGATATTCCCAGTTGAGGGAATGAAAGGCTTTTTCTATGTATAATCCGATTACAAGTGTTTCTCTGTCTTCTTTATTCACATAATCTATAAGAGTTAAGTATCCTTTTAATATTATCATGTGTGTGCCTGTTGTATAAAAATCCAGTTTGATCATTATTAATTGTCTTTGAAAGTGGGATTTTCATTCTGTTAGCTAGGATTGACATGAATATTTTTTAATCATTATTCAGTAATAATATAGGTCTGTATGAGGTGCAAAGGTCTGATGGTTTATTATCTTTTAGAATTGGTGTTAGAGAATATTTCCATGAGGGTGGCATTTTTGCTTCTGACTGGACTTCTGGCAAAGTTTTATGAAAAAGGGAGATTATTGTTGAAGGGAAGAGTTTGTAAATTTCCGTAATTATACCATTTATCCCTAGAGCTTTGTTAGATTTACTTTCTTTTGTCTTGTCAATAATTTCTTTGTAGGATATAGTTTTTTGTAGGTCTAACTTTAAGTGTTTGGGAATTTTTTTTATATTGATAAGGTTTGTATCTAAGGTTATTTGGTTCGAATCTAAATCTTCTTTTTTGAAGTGTTCCTTATAATGGAACCAAAATGCTTCAGGGATGTCTCCTATATCTGATACTTTTTTCCCTTTCTTTTCATGATATATACTACTAATGTTATTTGCTTTAAATTGTATTTTACTTCTTGTAGATAAGTTATGTAGATATCTGGGGGAGGTAGCTAATGAGTTTATTTTTAATTTTTCCAAGGCTAGACAAGTTTTGTGTGTTAGAATTTCAGTATATGTTTTTTTTAATTCCTCTATTTCTTTTTTGACTTCTGAACAATTCTGATTTTTTTTTTAGATTTTGCTGTCAAGAGTCTGGTTTGCAAGTCTAATGATTCAGATTTCTACTCTCTAACTTTGTTTTTGTACCAGCTAAGGGTCTTACCAAATAAATATGCTTTTAATGAGTCCCAAACCACGACTCTACTGATTTCTGTTGTATTATTAATTTCAATAAATAATTGTAGTTCTGACAACATCCAGGGTCTGATTTCTTTAATTTTTGTGATATATGCTGGAATTCTAGTTGAGAGGATTAAAGGTTTAAACTCTATTTGGAGCTTCATTATCAGAGAGTCATGATCTGAGAAGGGGCATGAAACTCTGGAGAGGTTGAGTATTTTTCTTTGTAAATCTTGAACTATGAATAATTTGTTGATTCTGGTTTGTGTTCCAAATCTATGGTCTTTATGGGAAAATAATAAGGATTTATCATCTTTTACTTTAAAAGTGTCTATTAAATGAAATTAATCAATCCATTTTTTAAGGATTTTGAAATAGTTGCTATGCAAAAAGACTTATTGGTGGTTTCAGAAGTTTCTAACGTACAATTAAAGTCTCCTCTCATTATAAGATTTCCTTTGTAATTGTTGAAAATACAATCTAGGTGTTTATAAATAACTTTTGGAGTGATTATGTTTTTCTTCTAGAGAATTGATACTCCTTTTGTCTTTGTTCTATAGGAGGAATGAGCTACACTATATAGTCCTTAGAGTTCCAACTAAAGCTATAATTAGTCTTAAAATGCATTTCCTGGAGAAATACTACTTGTGCTTTATTTAGACTTAAATATTTTAGTAAGTTTGATCTACTATTTGCATTATTTAAGCCATTAGTACTTAATGATAAGAATGCTAAATCCATTTCAAGTTATTGTTGGAAGAAACTTTTTGCTTCTTTTTTTTAAATTTTGATTATAGTAGTTATACCATATTCTCTGATAACATTGGATGTTATTTTTATGTGTGTAAACTTGGGAGTGTAATTTAATGCTCTTTCTTCTTTAAATATAAGTAGGGTAAAATTCTGGTCAGGCTTTAAAAAAGTACTTCTATAAAATATTAATTCTAAAGTATCAAATACAAGTAAATATGACTTTCCCATTAAACATGGAATAAAAGTAATTCCTAATCCAATAGATAAAGATAGATCTATTGGATTATCACTCATACATTGAACCAACAATATCAACTGAGCTCCATATGTTAAATTATTATATGGAGAATTTTATTAAAAGAGATATGAAATTCTATATTATTTTATTATTGTTCTATAGTATTTTATATATCAGGATGGAATATTAGTAGTGTAAACAATTATGTTGACTTAGAAAATATCCAATATTTAGTTACCCTTAAGAGATCCCAAACATGTCAGATATGTCATTTTGGATAAATTAAATGCAACAGAGGAGCATACACTAAATAAGCCAACAACAAATAGATTATTACTAAAATAATTTGACTAGAAGGACTCTACAGGAGACAATGAGTGATTACCAATGAAATATGAATTTACTGTAGGTGTACTGTCTTCCTTTACTTTCCCACTCTTCAGCTCAACAACTTCAACTTACACTTATGAAATGACATGGCTTATCAGTGGTATCCTGACTCTGAGTAGAGGTGCCCTACATTCTCGTGTGCAGTGCCTTTACATATTTATAGATTTACAAAGCAGAGTCTAAAAATGAACTATGATCACCCTGACAATTCCTATCCTGCGTAGGGCACCTCCTGCTTTCAGAATGGGTAATCACATCAGGTCTAGAATGAATGCGAAGGTACCTATATGGTAATCAAGACTTACCTTAGGTAAGTATTAATCAAATAGTATTTAGAGCATTTTAGAGAGTTCTTGGGGCAGTTAGAATAGTCTTGAGCCTCTCCTCCCTTGACCAAAAAACAGATATTTCCCTTCCCTTTCTCTCCCTTGTTTTAAATCAGCGCTAATAAAAGAAATTCAGCAAACATAGGCAAACAGAAATAACATTCACTAGTCCATCTTGTACATGACTCACGATCCATTAAACAAGTCAGTGACTAACATCACTTTAGTAAACATTATAAAAACAAATTAGAAATAATTTCCTAGCTCTTTAAATTTTCTGATAAAGCAAAAAGTTAACAATAAGCTATTTTAACTAAAAGTATAAAGCATTTCAATTTTTCTTTGCATGTATATATGTCAATAGCTGTCTTTGAAATCAGTACAATACTTCACTTCTTCAAATCATTCCTTTTTCAATTCAGGTTTTGTTTTGTCAAAATGGCAACGATATTTCAAGGGCACAATTAATATTTAGACTGATGTTTCAAATAAATAACCTGTCAGTTGCCAATTGAGTTAGGTTAGAATGTGTGGTTAGTGCAAATATAGCATGTTGAAAAAATAATATGTATTTTTTGTGTGCTCTAGAGACTGTCATATGCAAGTGACATATATAATTTAGCATATATAGAGCAGATAGCTTATGGATTCAAGTTGTTAACGTAAATTATTCTTATTAATCAGGCGGTTTCATTTAAATTCACAAGTAATTTGGGAATATATTTCAGTTGAGTTTCCAGAAATGTGTAGTGCAATGTGAGTCCACTTTTTCTCATAAACATATGTCACAATTCATTAAACTAAGCAGAGTCTAACATCTGTCTAATAATCATTATAAAGACAAAGAATAGTAATTTCTTACCTCTTCAAACTTTCTGATATCGCAAAATGTTGACAGTAAGCTATTTTAACTGGAAGACTAAAAGATTTCAATACTTCCTTGTGAAAATACATTTTTACTTTTACTGTAGTATCAAGAACTGTCTTTGAAATCTATGCATTACTTCACTTCTTTCAAGTCATTCATTTTACAGTTCATATTATATTTCTTCAAAGACTAGCCATGGTGGTATAGCGGTAGTGTTGTTGCCTCACAGCAAGAGGTTCTCCCGTTCGATTCTCAGCTAGTGTGCGGGGAGTGCCTTCTGTGTGGAGTCTGCATGTCCTCCCAGCGGGTTGAGTGGCATTCCGAAAGACATGCGTGAATGGGCGTGCCTTCTTTGAAGGTTGGGTGTCGAACTGGCAACTCGGTACCGTGAAAAACTACTGCCAATCATTAGCAGACCGGAGTTCCGCTGTGGCGACCCCTAGCTGGGAAAAGCCGAAAGACAACAACAACATTATATTTTGTCAAAATGTCAGTAGCATTTCAAAGGCACATTTAGTATTTAAACTATTTTAAATGAATACCTATCAGTTGCCAAGTGAGTTTGTACAGAGTGTGAGGTAACTGCAAAAATAACATGTTGCAAAAAGTAATATGCATCTTTGCATGTGCTCTATAGACTGTCAGTTTCAAGTAACATATAAAATGTAACTTTTACAGTGCAGACAGCTTATGGAATCAGCATGTTAAAATGGAAGCTTCACTTCTCTTATCCAACAGTACATTTTCCATCCTTTTTTATGTATTTGTTAATACTAAAAGAAAATAATTCAAAGGACATATGCACATGAATGGAATATTTCAGAGTTAATCACAAATATGTCCCCAATCCCAATAAGCATAACAGTGACTATCATTAATCTAATAAATATTGTAATAACAATTAATTAAGTTCACTATTCCAATTAGTCTACCTTAAAACTAGATTATTTTAGACTATTATTTATCTATATATAGATAGCGAGTTATTAAATATATACAGACTATATTAATATAGTAAATAGGAGAGAATTTAGAAAGGGAGACAAGATGCAGTTAAAATAAATAATGAGAAAAGAGAAAATTAAGAGAAAATACACATATACTATTTATGTTGATTTACAGTATAAATATTTGATATGCTATATAACCCTCCTTCTGTGAAAGAAAAGTACCCTGTTTTACATACCTGAGATAATGTGACAACTCCCATGTGTCATCTATTTTCAAAAAATATAGATAAAGATTCCAGTAGTTAGTTACCTTTGCTTTAAAATTCCAAGCAGTAAAATTGGTCCTTTAAAGTAATGTTAAAACAATTCATATCATAGTAGATGCTTTGAGAGATTTGGCTGTAACAGTGTCAGTCTTTTGCTTCTTCTTTTTGACATCTGTCGAGACATTTGTTTCTTTTGTTCTCTTGAGAGAAGGTAACATCCAATCCATATCTTCTGGTAAAGTAATCACATTATTAGTTTTAATAAATGAAGAAGCTTCCTCTAAGTCAATAAAGTCCTCATCTCGTTGGCATGCAATATTCTTATCTTAGCGCGATATGCAAGTTGTGCCTTGATGTTATTTTGTTTCAGAAACTTTATCATTGGCCACACTTTTTCCTTTGTTCTATTATTCTAGATGAATAGTCATTATCAAATCTTATCAGGCTCTGTTTAGATTTTAGAGGTGCCTTCCTCCAAGAATTTCTTAAAATCAGTTCCTTGTCCAAGTATGAAAGAAATTTGATAATTATTGACATAGGAGGAGAGTTTAAGTTAGTGGCAGGTTTCCCAAGAGCTCTGTGTGCCCTTTCAATGCCAAAGAAAAGTCCTTCTTTTAAATTTAAAAAGTCAGGGATCCAGCTTGTTAAAAAGGAAATAATATCCTCACCTTCTGTGTTTTCAGGTAATCCTGATGTTATTTCTCCTCTCCCTATTTTCCAAGTCATCTACTTTATTAACCAACCTTGTTTAAGAAGCAGTTCTTTCTGTGTTTCCTCTTCCATAAGTCTGCTTTCTACACTTAGACGAAACTCTATTCCTGTTATCCTTGTATGGTGTTGTAGCATTTCCTTGAGTGTGTCAGCCTGTTTTTGACTGCTTGTTTTATGATTTTCCATGTCTTCTTTAAAATCATCCATCTTCAAAGACAACTCCTGCAGGGTAGATGCCATCTGTTGTAGTTCCTTCTTTAAGGCAGCATCCTGGTGAGAATTCTTTGAGTTGCTCATTTTAAACAAGTGAATATATCTCCAAGCTTTTTGACAGGAAATTATTTGTAAAACTTCACCAAAGTTTCTAATTATGTAAAGTAGTCCATTATCTATAAGATTTTATACTTTGAAGAAAAAAAAGAATATTTTTTTCCTGTCTTATTTAACTAGTTATATGGAGCTCTAAAATACAACTGTTTTCTGTTAGCCATTCAGGCTCCACCTCCAGAAGGCGATTTTAAATATATATTGAGTGAGTGTCATGAAATTGGAATAGTTCCTTAAGCATTATGTTCTGGAATGATTAAAAATCTCTGGTAAAAGGGATCTAAAAGAGAGCTAACAAATGTTAGACATATTATATTGTCCATTATACAACTCCCCCCATTAATATTCAAAAACGTTGCCCGGACTTTTTCCATTACTATAACTTTGTTTTCACACTGTTTCGCTATGTTAAACTCCTTTAACATAGCGAGACACTTTGTAAAAAGCAATGGCGATCTTGCTTTCTCCGTTGCTTTTTTCAAAACTGTCTCGCTATGTTAAATGGGTTTAATATACTGAGACAGCTTTAAAAAAAGCAATGGAAATTCTCCGTTGTTTTTTATAAAACCGTCTTGCTATGTTAAACCCATTTAACATAGCGAAACAGTTTGTAAAAAGCAACGGAGATCTTGCTTTCTCCGTTGCTTTTTTCAAAACTGTCTCGCTATGTTAAATGGGTTTAACATACAGAGACAGCTTTAAAAAAAAGCAACGGAGATTCTCTGTTGCTTTTTTTAAAGCTGTCTCGCTATGTTAAACCCATTTAACATAGTGAAAACAGTTTGTAAAAAGCAACGGAGATCTTGCTTTCTCCATTGCTTTTGCCCACAGTTCTGATGTACTGTGTAGGCATACGCATGCGCAGTACATCAGAGCTGCCGCAGAATACCAAACAGCTGCAGAAGGGCAGCAAGGAGGCATTATACAATGCCATTATTTAAGAAAAGTAACTATTATTTTTCTTAAATAATGTCATTGCATAATAGCAATAACCCACTTTTGGGTGTGGGTAATGCTTAATATACCCACGGTTTGGCTTTGTTTGGCCACTTGGGCTTCACCCTCGTGACCAAACCATGCCAACTGTGGGTAAATCCAGCATTACCCACACCCAGGCATGGATTATTGCTATAATCTTGATTATAAAATGTTGATGGCAAGCTGCTGACATAGATTTGAAGATGCATTGTTGAGCGGGGGGGGGGGGGTACGATGGTAGATGGTGACTTGAATGCAGCATATTTTAGCTGCTGTATACTACTTTAAAATTTCTGACAGGATTATACCATCCAGTTTGATCCAGTCAATGCTAGAAGTGTAGGAAAACATGCATTTTATCTCAGGATCAAATTGTATTAGTCTATAATAAATAACTGAAAAAATCAAATCCTCATAGAATGCATATCATCAGACCCCTTGAAGGATGCTCCTTTCCAGAACTACTGAGCAAGAGATCATCTCTACAAAGAAGGATTTTCAGTAGATATAATCTCCCATACAAGAATTATCATAAAACTAGATAATATGGATAAACATGTTGATTATATCCAAGAGAATGGCAGTTTAAAGTTTGACTTTTGACAACAAAATGATCATATAGGCAGTATATGAACAAGTTTAAATGAAAACGAAAGTAGACTAAATGAGCAAGAAAACCATATTTGTTTGCTAAAACAAAATAACCGACCGCTGGATATGATATAGGACACAAAAACAAGGAGAAAAGAAATAATGTGAGAATATTTGGTGTGCCTGAGAAAATGGAAGGAGAAACTATAGCTAAGTTCCTCATCAGCTGGATTCCAAAAGTGTTAACCCTTCAGGAGGACTTGCCATATTGCATAATAAGAGCCCATATATATATTTCTAAAAATCTCCAGCTAAGGAAAAAAATACCTCCTTGACCTTGAATTGTTAGATTTATCTCACATCAGGATAAAGAACTTGTTATCTGAACTGCTAGAGCAAGCTCCCCTCTGCTACTTCTGTGATCAGATTTGAATGGCAAAAAATGAAAGCTCACTTACCATAGGTAAAGTTTCTAAAATATTTTTTAAGTACTATATTTATTTTTGGCAAGATTAATAATCTTACTTTCAGACAGAACAAGTATGTTTGACTCTTTAGAATATGCCATTTCCTTTCTTAGATGTAAAAAAAAAAAAAAAAAAATTGCAGTCTTCAGGAGGAAATGGGCTGGTGTCATACCACCCTAAAGAGACAAGTGGCAAGATCTGGATGGCAGATATTTGTTCCTAAAAACGAGTCATAAAAATGGGGCATTAATACAATGAACTAGTTTGTTTATCTAGGTAAAATATACTTTTTTTCCATCCAGTAATATAGATATAGTCACTTTACATTTGGATTTCAGTGTGACATTATTATTAGATAAAATATTAATTTATTTTCAGAATGATCTGGTATCACTAATAAGAGGTTCTTGATGCTTTTCCTGAAAGTCTGCTTTTGATTTATTTGCAATCCATATACATTACTTTTCTAAGTATGCATGAAATTCATAACCTTAACTGAAATCCATACTTTTATACATAGCCCAGCCTGTTTAATGTTTCTTAATAACTTTACTGAACTTCCCTATTAACCATGGAATGGGATTAACCTTTGCTGTCTTTGTTTTATAAGGGTAATACTGCTGTAATGGAAGGATGGTCACCCTGTCTACTAGCACAAGACTGATAGCATCCAATTCATTAAAAAGCTGATAGTTCATATTTTATTTAATACGTGATAAGTTATTATTTAGGGAATGAATGTTTTTTCTTAGCTAAACAGACAGACCAACCACAGTATATAGGTGCAACTAGAGAAAAGACAGTTATTGCTGCCTCTTGTGTTTCCTATACAGGTTCCTGGACTCATCACAATGTTTTTTTTCATTGACACTTTATAGTGCTTCATTTAAATGGCCATTCTGCAGGCACACTCTTTTTATCCTTAGGATATATATGGATTGCTGCATACTTTTAAAACAAACCAATTTATTCTGGCTATATTGTATTATAATTTTGCTTTATGCTGTTTAATTTTTCCTGGATAAATTTTGCCAAGGACATGTTTCAAAGCACTGCAGCTACAGATATCATCCTTGTTACCTGGTCTGGTACACTTGTAAAAATCAACCAAAGATGGGGTGGGAAAGGCAATAAACTACTTCATTACATTTCCCTGGAATGTAATTACCTGTACATGACAAACTAATCTGCAAGCTGTGATGACCCAAATGCCTTATAAAAGACTGTACCCATTTGGATTTGGACATCTTCTTAAAGAATACCCAGGCCACCACTTGGTTATCTGAGTGGAAAACCACTCTTTTATTTCAAAGGTACTCCTATCACATTGGAGTGGCCACCCAAATGGACATGAGTTCTAAGGAGTTGATGTCCATCTTAAACTGGGGAAAACAGGAATGTGTCTAGGAGGTCACAAACCATTAGCTCTGAAAGAGCACATCCATTCCAGCACCCACTACTGCATTTTTATAAGGCGCATGGCCTGTGTAAAGGTCCATTCACTATGCCAAAAGTAAATATCACTATACTCTACTCTACTACAAAAACCCAACAAATTCACAAATCAGTTTTTATTCTGCTTGAGAGTATAACCCTGAGAATTTTACACCTCCCACCTTCAATAAATTGGATAAAGCCCAGGTAAAGGCCCAGCTTGAGGCAACCATCCTGCAATCAGATTTGAACAACTACAACAATTCCATTATCTCATGTATCTTTACCCTTTTGGACAGCAAAAAGCTGTCAATGCCCACACAAATCAAGATAACTTTGGAACAGGAAGCTTGAAAGTGGAAGAATTTATGTCCAACTTTAGTCCTAAAATAATACTACCTTGACAGGACCTTTTCTTCTATAGCTCACCAAAGGGATTCCTAATTCATATCTGGGAACATATTTCCATGCCTTATAGGACACCCTAGGCTATGTTTCCTACAATTAGAAAGTTATCCAAATAGCAGTCTGTCTCTTGCCATGAAATTTTTACTGCCAACTCCAGTAGAGCACAGAACAAATTTTCTCAAAGGTGGCACATACCACCAAACACTCCATGGGCATGTACATATGAAAATAAAATTGGCCATACATACTCATACCCAAGAAGGGCCAATCTTAACCCTGTATTGGGAGCAAATGAACAGTAGCCTGTGTATGCAGTTCTGATAACCAGGGATTGGAAAATGTTTCACAATGTGCATAGTGTCTTTTAGGGAGTTTATACTGCACCCAGGCTTCATTCAGGTGATGCCATAATTAACTGAAGAACAATCAGTGAAGGAGAGGTAGTGTATGATTCTATATGGGCCCAGTTTCTTCTTTGGCACTAACCGAAAGGGTGATACCTGGAAAAGGTGAACATGGGGCTAACAAATGCACCTGCAACCCTGCCAGACAAAATCTCTTTATTAAGCAGGCCCTTAGAATGCTCTCTTTCCCAGAACAGACAGCAACTTATATCAGGGTTGAAGTTTTGGAATGGCTTGTACTTTTAATAAAAAATACTACCATATACCCTGCTAATAATTCCTGTCAAATGTAGAAATCAATATAATCTGATAATAACCTGTTAAAGGCCTCCACATGGATAGGTTAGGCACTGGGCTACTCATGAGGAAAAATGTGAAAGGGCTGCCTGTCTAAACAGCCCCAAAAGGAGCCACCCCTTTGGGTGTAGACTAAAATGTAGCATCGGAAGTATCACTATAACTGATGACTGGCCTGTCTTGGCTTGTCACTTGACCAACAGATGGCCCATACCACAATATGAGCACATGTGCTAAAAAGCAATATGACAGCCATGTACATGCTTGACCACCGAAAGCCAAACTTTAAATCCTCTCTTGATCTCACCTGAGCTAAAGTTGACTGGGAACTTGGGATTGGCAATCATTACTCCAAGCTGGGTAGCCACGTGCCTCTCTTACTGCTTCAGGCTCCCATATATCACCTTCAGTTTTCATAACTTCTGATTATACCACAGCCAAAATAGGCTGTTCTTAAAATGCTGAGCTTCCCTGATGGTAAAAATATACATAAGAAAAGGCAGAGCCTATGGGAGGGTCTTTATCCCAGATAACATTGATATAATAAATAAATCCCATACCTAGTTGTCCCATTTGCAAACCCCAAACAGATATACCCCAGGGATTACCTCAGTGTCACTGCTCAACAGAGGCACAGCAAAATAATGGGTATAGTTCCCCATACTAAAGGGGTGGCATAAGCCACAAAACTATGGGCTAGGCTTGTAAATGCCCTCGGGCAGATAGCCTAGTATGAACCTATGAACCTAAACGTCCCCGGCTGTTTCTTCCTAATGGCTGTCAAGGCTGAAACAAGGTCCTTACTCTCTGCCCCAAATGACTTCATGATACTTTGAATGCCCCCACTATCAACTAACTCAAAAATGTCAACATATTGCCCTGTGACAATCTTATCTTTTAATTGAGGTTAGGATGTCTGCTATAATAGCTAACCTTACACTTGCAGAAACAGCATCAGCATTGGTAACTTGATCAGGCATAACAAAATAGATTAGGAAAAAAATTAATGCCAAGGTAGCACCTGATAGTGCAGGATCGTTGACACCTCATAAAAAGCAAGATGATTGCTGTAAGGCACTCAGAGTTTTTGTTCCCACCTATCTAATGTCTTATCAGATTTGCAGCCATGGCATGTGGGCACTTGTACATTCACCTCTCTTCTGTCAGCTTGAAAATTAGAGTGCCCATTTTTTCAACATAATTTCTGTGTATAGCACTAGCCAGGAACTGCACAACATACTGTCTTTGTTGGACACTGCCAAGAGTGCTAGTCTTGAATCTGCGAGAGTTATGTTTTGATTGTCAGTGCTGAGGTTACATAAGAATGAAAAAATAAAATGTTTAATTTGCTATAATGACTATGGTAAGCTTCCCGACTTCTTAGAGAACTTGACAGAAGTGAATGTTTCCAGTTTGCATTTAATGGTGAACAGTATGACTTGGTAAGATATTTAAAATTTAGGGAGTCAAGGAGGAAATTGGTCTAACAGGTACAGGATGTCAGTTTGTCTTTTCTAAAGTTGTACAGTGGTGTTTTCCTAGAGTCTACAAAGTATATAAATCTAAGGATTTTATTTTCTGTTCTTTGCATGAGGAAAGTGTCAGACAATCATCTAAGTGAAACAATGGGTGAGATACATTCTAGTGTGGGAGTTAGAATACTTTGTGATGGCTTTTCTGGTATTTGTAATAAGGAGGGTTGATATTTTGTAGACTGTGTATAGCTGTTCCAGAATCTTTTTTTAAATATTTAATTGAAAGGTTATATACAAAATCAAATGCATTAATATAATAAGGAAAACAACTACTTATTCAAGGGACTACACCAATTCTTGTTAAATACATTGCTAAAACTCAGTAAACATCCATAAACTGATGATAGAACATGGGTTATATCTTCTTTAATGAGTTCATTTCTATCCAGTAATTACATTCCAGGGTTATTTTGTTTGTTTTTATTTTAATACTAGACAGTTTCATAACACACAACTGTTACAATATTTATAAATTCTGTAAAGAAGGCACCCCACTCAGGAATCATAAAAAAACTCACTAAGCTAGGCATCAACCCCTACATCACTAGGTGGGTTGCAAACTGACTCACATATAGAACCCACAGTGTGAAAGTAGCTGACTCCAAGTCAGACTGCCAACTAGTCACGAGTGGAGTCCCACAAGGTTTGGTCCTGGGTCCTCTCCTGTTTGGTATCTACTTCTCTGAAGTCCAGGCCAACACAAAGGGACTCTGGCTGACAAAGTTCACAGACGATTGCAAGTTGGGAACTATTATTAACTCCCCAAGTGATGTTGACATCCTACAGAATGGCTTCACTGAGACTATGACTGGTGTCAGAACCATGGCCTTAAGCTCAGTGCCAAAAAATGTGTCATCATCCCCTTTGGGAAAAACCCAGTTCTCATGAATTACCCCATTGATGGTAATCCACTGAACACAGAGAGCGTTATAAGAGATTTGGGAGCACAGGTTGACAGCAACCTCTCTTTTGATCACCACATTGCCACTGTGGTCAGAAAGTCCTTCTATGTGACACATCTCATTACTAAGGGTTTTGCATCCAGGAAGAAAGAGGTCATTGTCTCCCTCTACTCTTCCCTCATTATGCCAATCATCGAGTACAACGCACCATTTGGCATGTACCTCATTAGACACCTGTAACAACTGGAGAGGCTGCAAATGTACTACACAAAGAGGATTATAGTCCTTAAACACTTGTCCTATATGGACAGATTCAAAATACTCCAACTATTCTCTGTCTCATATTGCCTACTTAGAGGCGATCTCTGCTTGATTTATACAGCCATGTCTGACCCAGCTCTGTTAAAAATGCTACATCAAAAGAAATCCCAATCCCTCTACACCACAGGCTCCAGAGACCTCAACCTCATTACCACAATCAACAGAACACAGTAGAGGGACAGGTTCATAACCTAGAGACTGTCCATGCTATGGAATAGACTTCCCATACATCTCAAACAGGCCACCTCGCTGACCCTCTTCAAGAGAAATCTTGATGAGTGGATGGGAAATGGAAAATTCACCCTGGGGATAACTCCAGTGGCTCTACTCAATAGAGGCACTGGGAACTAAGGTTGGGTGGCACAATGTCAGAGTAATTCTATGGCTAGGCTTGTAAAGGCCCCAGGGCCATTAGCCTAGTACACACCTATAACCTCATTTTATTCACATTTATATCACGTTATCGAAAGACGAAAATAGCGAACGCTACTTCATTGGCCCCAAAACATCTAAACATGAAAATATCGAACATTCAGAACAGCAAATTTTTTCCCATGGAAAAAATTTGCTGCTCTGAAACACATACATACAACAAAAGCACGTCAAACAAACCCACACACATACACTTAAATTCCTACATCTAACACTACACTAAACTAAACATACACTACTATCTACCCACTTACCTTAACTCAAACCCGAATCTTAACGTTCATCAGTATCACACACTCACCTAACCCATGCCCTAACCCTAACTCACTTAAACAGCCCCAAACCCTAAAGTCTGTCACTATTGCACACATGCCTATCCCACGCCCTAACCCTAACTCACTTAACCTGCCCCTAACCCTAACGTACAAATAATTGCACACTTACCTGAACCCAACCCATAACTTTCCACCACAGTGCTAAGAATAGCAAAGGCACAGAAACAGCCAACCAAATTCTTTCCTGAGGAAAGAATTTGCTGTTCTGCAGCTTCCCTGTTCTTAGTGTTCGCTGAATAGTGTTCGATATCAGAACATTCGAAGTTTAAATAATTCGATGCTCTGATATAGACCCTTTTTTCCTCCAATTCTTTGTCGTGATTTTTCTGGCTATTGTTAATATGCTTTAGAGAAGTTGGAATTGAGACTTGGGTACACATCAGGAAATAGATCATTAAGCACCACAAGTTTAGTTAATATAAATTTATCAGCCCACAGTACTTACTGAGGAAAACTGATTTTTTTCCCTAAAAAGTTTGTAGAGCTCTTTAATCATAAATTAGTGCTAGTCTGCTCCGTTTAAAGATTTACACCTACAGCAATCAATGCTATACTTTTGGTACATAATTTCAATTCTATGTGTAGTGATAAATGATCAATATAGAAAATTTCAAGAGAATAATTTCTAAAGTAAAGATCACACCATTTTTTTTTTTATTTTGAAGATATTAAAATATGTTTTAATCTATTCTAGTCAAAGTTGAGCCACCCATTTGGAAAGCATAATTCCAATAGTTATCTTTGATAATAAATTTATAGTCCTTAATTATTTTATATATGTTGGATAAATATGAACTCCCTATCTTATCACTTGTTTTAATATTAAGAAAATCAAGAATGGATGGATATTCATTTTTAATTATATCAGACATTGTCAGCTTTAGAGATTAAAAAGCTCTATTGATTTGTACTGTAATCTAGTTTTCATATCTAAATCATATTTACCCAATAAATAGTGTATGTTAAGTACTGTAGTCTCCCCTGGGATTTATTAATAGAGTGTACAAGTCCCACTGAACCTAGCTTGATCACTCATCTTTGTACATTGAGCAGTACTACTAATCAAATATGCAAAAAAACAAAGGCACATATCATAATGAGCAGCCTGACCTTGTGCCCAGAGCACAGATGCATCCCCATACTGAGATACGGAAGGGCATTACCTATGTGTGTGCACGATGTAACTATGACAGTGGGCACAACAAACAAGCAAATCAGTGTGCACATTCAACAGCATCATATTAGCAAATCAGGAATACATGTTCAAGGAAAGCCCTTAAAACAAGCAGACAATGAAGAGTGATAATGCACATTTTATTGATTGAAATAATGGAGATATGAAATGTTAATGGCAAATGTGATTTGCAATAAAAACTTTCAAAGAAATATTCACCATGCAGTAAATATTTCTAAGAAACTACTGACATTTAAGACTTGCAGAATTATATATATGCATATCTATCAAACCCAATGCAGGTATAATGGGCAAACATGCATATTATGTTGTAAAATGCACATTTTTTTAAAACCTGTACTAATGCTCTCCTATACATTGTGAATGCACCTACAGTAACAGTTGTGGCAGTAGCATGTACTTTGTGACAGATATGTAGTGAAACACTGAAAATGTCAGTCATCAATGACAGCTATCCCCAAGATATGCCAGACAAACCAAATGTCAGGTGGAGAAGCATATTTTATAATGCATACATTGTACAAGCTGAGCAAATCATTATAGCTGACATCTCAGCAGAATCAGGGACAAAACCTGACATAAGCAGGGCAATCACAGACACTATTGAAACATTAGCATTATTAACATGAAGCATGTAGATTGTTATACATCTTCCAAAATAAAAGAGGTGCATCTCTAATTATTGTCTGTAATCATTACATGCACATTTTCACTGAGAGTCACCAGTTTTGTGAGGTATCACTAGGGACAGATCTAAAATATGATTCAAAATTAGGGACATTCCTGGAAAATTAGGGATGATTGAGAGGCATGATCCCAAACTTCTACTGTGATGTAACTCTTTTCAGGAATCAGTCATAAGGAGGAAGTCATTCAGAGCATTATGTGTGCCAATGAATTTGGCCATGGTCAAAAGTGAGAACAGCAAGCCATATGAAAGGGTCATTCCCAAGTGACCTTGTATGAACGTCCCCATATGTGCAGTAAGTCATTCTTGTCTATCCACAATATTTTCATGCACTGCTGCAATGTCTACCACATGTGATTGGAAAGCCTGATCACCTAAGTAACAATCACAGCCACACAGCAATTTGTGCAACAGTTGTGAGAAAGTTCACAGTTGAAGTTTTCATGTGATAACTATAATTAGAAACTGACAATGGAATTGAGCATTGTGCAACAAAAAACAATTAATTGATGGATCACATCACTCAAATCCTACAGATAATAGTAGCAGCATGACATCATAGTTACGGTAAGCATCAGACATTGCAAAATTTGACATAATAAATCATTACGCAGGCCTATATCATTCTTGTTGCCCTCCATGCATCGACTGCAACTTGCGTTGTGTGAAACTCAGCAGAGGCATGCATTATAGGGCAGATTATCACCATTTTGCACCAGGGACATGAATGAGAATTACAATTTTCCATCATTCAGTAATGATACTGATGTGTTCTAACTCTGATGTGTTCTAACTCTCATACGAGGAGGCTCCAAAACATACAGCATATTGTTAAATGGAACATGCTTACAATGAAGTACAGCACTTAGAGAATCAAATACCTAAAAACCTCAGAAAAATGAAGTATCCCACCTGCTGATTTAGCCTCTCCAGCATGTCATTAATGTTATGTTTTTATTAGGTGTTACACAGTCATGCAAAGTGCTGGCTGGAAACACCTACCTATCTAACTGACAGGGTGTAGACATGTGCACTAGATGCTGACATCACAGAAGAACTCACCATACTGTTGTCAGAAAGTACACTGTTGAAAAGATATCATGAGCAGGGTGTTTCATTAGATATGGTCATCCTTAAAAGTGATTTATCAACTTCTGGATCAAAAAAACACCACCTGTGAGGGTGTTAACAATGAGTAGAATTGTACCTATTCCATCCCATCACATATATTGATTAAAACTTTACTCCCTGTTACCAGTTGCTTATGAATTCAGTCATAGTACATTCACTGTACATTTCCTAATGATATGTAATAATGGCTAACACCATAGAAAACATCAAATCATAATTACAAGAAAGGACACGGCTAAATGCATAGCTTAAACATTGTCTTGGAATGCTTATGTCATCCCTAAAATGGAGTTACAACATTTAAGACAGTAAATCCTTACAGCCACATGAATGTTAGGAGTGGGTCTAATTATCCCAACTGCACCTTTTGAATTAGCTAGCCCTGCCTGTTAATATTTTCTGACAGTGGTAGCTGCATGTGACAAAGGAGGTACTGCCAGCACAGCTATCTTGTAAATAATTATATGTCATTGGTAAGATCAGAATGATTTATATAAGATGCTTGTGTTACAAATGTATTAGAACTGTATGTCATGTGTGTATCAGACTGCTCTGTACAGGTGTTTTTGTTGAGAAAATATTTTGTAGAGTGCTTCCGCTTGAAATGTATCCACAATGTGCCCTACTGGAAGAGAACAGAAATATACATGCACTATTGTAACTCTTTAAATGTATATATTTTAACAGTGGAAACAGGAATACAGGAGGTTAATTTCAATCCAGCAAAACTTCAGGAAAAATAGCTGAAATTAAATTACTTTATAGGCTATGCAATAAAAGATATCTTTCAGTTTCAGTGAAGCAAGACACATAATGTCTATACTAAGAAGCTTCCTGTATTGTCCTCGGAGTGAACTAATTACTACAATTGTTTTATGACTTCCAGCATCTGCCAAAGCTCTGAGGTCTATGTATTTTCACAGGTAGATGCTAAATACTGCTAGCTTCCAACAGCGGGGTTTCACCTGGTCATATAACAAGAAATTATGTCATTCTGCAAGCTATCCCAGCAGTAATATTTGAGATATTAATTTAGGAAGTCTCAGAGAGACACAGCATTCTGTATTCTGTCTTGGACTTGGCAACAGCAACTATAAGATCCATTCACCATATCTGCCTTGCTCATAAGTAAGTTAACTAGGGAATAGTAATTCTCTTAGATACAGTCAGGAATACAGCAAAGCTTAGTTTAGATATTTTTCTTTATTTATTTGAGACTTTCCTGCAATGTTGTTTTAAATATTCCCTGTGGTTTTGAACTTGGATGTCACTGCAAATATATACTGAGCAGATTCTTGTTCTTTTATTATTTATTATTAAAATATTTAACCTTTCATTATGGCTGATCTTTGTAGAGATATTTAAGTTCTGAGAGTACTTGCATATCTATTTGGTTTCACTGTGTAGGCCACTCCTAATAGCCTTGTCCTTGGTCAAACTACCATTTGTATTAATAGTAACATTACACATTAAGATTGGACACCCATTGTTAAGGGCCTTAAAGTAGCTAATAAGGGGTTGGCTGGTGGCAGTGATAACTATCTTATAGTCTGGGCAAAAGGGGGCATGGCTAGTAAATCTGTGCCAGCCTATTCCAGGTGAGTGTGTGTGTCTGTGTGTGTGTGTGCATGTGTGTGTGTGTGTGTGTGTGTGTGTGTGTGTGTGTGTGTGTGTGTGTGTGTGTGTGTGTGTATGTGTGTGTGTGTGTGTGTGTGTGTGTGTGTGTGTGTGTGTGTGAGTGTGTGTGTGTGTGTGTGTGTGTGTGTGTGTGTGTGTGTGTGTGTGTGTGTGTGTGTGTGTGTGTGTGTGTATGTGTGTAAATCAAACCTCAAAGAGTGTGGGTGTCAGCCTACTTGGGAAAAGACATGAAGCGCTGGTGGGCAGATAGGCAGAAAGGGTGCTGGAGGTCTTGGCTTGGAAACTCAGCTGAAATCTCAACTATATAGCTGTGCCAATGGGGAGTCTTTTTGGAGATCTGGGGAAAGAGGGAGATACCAGGCCGGGACTGACTGTAGTCTCTCTGTGCTCTTAAGGGAAATTGCAGTTGATGCAGACAGCTGCATCTGGAAACACTGTGTGTGTACTTGTCATCCTCTCAGTGTACGTACCCCACTGTTGTCAGTGTTGAGGATTGAGGCTCCTTGATTACTGGCCCAGTGGTGGGTCATCACACTGCATATCACCAGAATCAAATACCTGCTTTTTTACCTTCACATTCTCTAGAGCTATGCATCAATCACTGATGTCAGAGTTGTGAGATAGCACACATTTGAAGGGTTAACTGTAGGGCATTGTGTCATAATGGTTAAGGTTTCTCTAAAATGGGGTTCAGTGATTGATGGATGAAACTGTCTTTGTAAATATGAGTGCACACATGAGATACATGTGTAAGGTATTCCTGCATGGTTCTATTGTTTGGCACAGTCATAGGTTTCTCACATAGCTGGTTATAAACAACTGCCTGTCTAGGTCCACATTTACACACAAAGCTGGATTTAAACAACATTCCCTATAGCTGTGCATTAACTGCCAACACTACAAAATAAGTCATATTGCATTTATTAGACAACACACATTTGAAGGGGTGAGCTGGGAAGTATATGGAATGTATATGGCTGCCATAAAATGTGTTTTGAGGAATCAAAACCCAGTAGCCATGTTAATGTGAATACTAGTTAGTGGTATCACCATCAGATCTGTTGAGTAAACCATTCAACTCTGTTAGTATTAACTGTCATAGTCATACTAAGTGCACATTACTGGATCAAAACACCTGTCTTCAAAGTGCACAGCCTTGAAAGCTGCAAATGAACCATTGACACCCATATCACTCAACTGTCCAGATTTTCACAGAATGCCCAGATTTTTTATCATACTTTAAGTCTGGTCCTCATAAAATTTGTGGTTTTCTGACAAATCACTGAGGTATGAAGTCACCAAATGATGACTTGCATTTGAGTTTCAGTCTTCATATCCTTCAGAAAATACATGCTAACACAGATCCTGTTATTCTAGCAACTTTTTAAGTTTATAAGAGGAATATTAAAAATCTGTCCCTATTTTGGGGTCATTGTCCCCCCATTGTTTTATGCTTTCTCCAGATTTCTTTCATTAAGAGGTTGAGAGGTGTGCGGACACCACAGAAAATATCTTATCACAATAGCTAGAAAACACCCATTTGAAGCTCAGCCTGAGCAGTGTGTTGGAATGTACATTTCCCTAAAAGGGAGCTCAAGAGTTGGTGAATCCTTTTCCCTGTGTAAATGTCACTAGCACGTTTTACTGTACTTCACAGATCTGTAAAGTAAGCCAGACATGTCTTTATTATAATGTTTCACAGTCATACCTGTTGCAGATTGCTGGATTCACATGCTTGCCTTTCTACGTCCACATTCTCTTAATCATTATAAACCATGTGTATTGACCACTGATGCTACAGAAGAAGTCTTACGACAGTTATCAGAAAAGCAGGTCAAGCAGTGTGTTGGAACTTGGAATGCATATGTTTTCTCTAAAATGGAGTACAAGAGTTGATGAATCCTTCACTGTGTGTAAATGTTACCACAAAGTTGAACTGTATGCATCAGATCTGTTGATTGAGCCAGTCCTGTCTCTTAGTATTATATAATGCAGTCATGCTAGATATACATTAAAGGATTTGAACACCTATCTACCTAATTCCACATTCTCTGATTAAAAGTGTCATACAGCACATAGTTGTAAGGATCATAACACATGTATAGGCGAATGGGCACTGTGTTTTATCAGACACCATCAATGTGTCGATCACAGCTTACAGCATAAGAGCTGTACCAGCATATCAGACATCCCACCAGGCAAACATTAAAAGATTGCACAACTGTCTTCTCATACTGCTATCAGCCTGGCTTTCAGTTACACAGCAGGGATAATCAATGTATTCAATGCCAAGCTCATTTGCATGAACAGTAGTAGAGTATTAGCATGCAAATATATTTTTTATTTTTATTTTAACATAAGAAGCACCAGTAAGTGTTGCTCTTGCTGCAAATGTCTTGCAAATGATCACCACAGAACTAGATATTTTTCTATGGGACATTTCTGGTCTTATGTGTGGTGTGTGAATCTAATATTTTGACCAGATTAACTGTATGAAATGGGGTTACTAGACTGTGGTGAAAATGAGGTCACTGGCAGAATAATTAAGAACTAAGCATGATGGTGCTAGGAGAGTAACCTACCTCTCCACATGCTAAGATTGTATTTGTGCACAGATTTTGCTACATTTGGGCACAATCTTGGATCTGAACACCTGCCTAAGCCAATTAACGTTCTATAGATATATGCTCCAGCTGCTAACATCTGAGTAGAAGTCTTACCACAGTTAGCAGAAATCACACAGTTGAAGGGAGCGTGATACATACATGAAGTAATGGGCAATGTAAATTTTGAAACAGACACTGGTAAGGTGTGAATCACACTTCACAATATACTGTAGTAATAATACAAATACCTCGTCTTGAGTGCAATCAGTCCTCAAGGCTTTTATAATAAGAACTGTCTCCTCACAATGACATCATTATTGTTGCTCAATTGGTGAACTATATTAGTGTGAGAAGCAGCATGCGAATGCAGCTGAAGGCAAAATCAGATCAGGTTTTGCCATAGGATGTGAAGCTGCAGTTGTCATTAATTAAGTCTGGCTAGTAGTGCTGCTCTGTGCCAAGTGCTGAGAAAATGCTGAATATAGAAATAGAGATGTCTGCTTAAGGGCCATTTCTGGCTATGTGTGTGGTGTGTGAATCTATTTTTTGACCAGATTAAAGGCATGCATTGGGGTTGATAAGACAGTGTTAAAATGTGGTGCAAGTAAAGAGTAGGACACTGAGGGAGTAACTGAGGAATTTGATGGATGGTGCTGGGAGAATACTACATCTATCCTCTTGTTTACAGAGTACTAATAGTGTATATATACAAATTTAGATAGTTTCGCTACTTAAATCATGCATGTTGCATGACAATAGTTTAAGACTATAATGTGACCAATTGGATCAAATCATGTGCATCATGGACATTTATAGGGCAACTGGAGAGATATGTATGGGACATAATTTTTTGGTGGGACAGCTGCCCTTTGAAATATTTTTTAAGACAGAGAGGAAAGCTGGGGAAGTAAGCTGGAGATATCAAAAGTAGGTATGCCAAGAGATAAGGTAGCAGGGGCAGGCAAACAGGACAAATGTGACAAACAGGGGTTGTGATGAGATAGGGGAACATCATGATGGGGATAGGAATGGGTGTTCAGAGGCATACCTCCCTGCTGCTTGAGCATAATGAGACTTTAGACCTCACCCTCAGAGCCATCACCATTGGCTACTGCCTCAACACCCTGATGCTGTGCTGAATGGGGCAGTGATCTGAGAATTTGCTGCAAGACTTTCTCCATCCAGCTGATTCTGCCATTGAGGATTATGTCCATGATTTCCTCCATCAGCCCTGACAGCCCTTGTTGGCTGACATAATCACCACCTCCAGTGACTCCACTCCTGGCAGGTGCCGCATCACCAGCCTGTGGGAGAGATCTGTCACAGGTGGTGCAGGAAGTGCAAGATTTGTGGTGCCAATACTGGCAGGTTTTAACCCAGAAGTGCTGGGTATCTGTGCTGATGCTGCTGGCAGAGACAATGCTGCCTGAGGAGGAATAGCAGTCCAATTTCTCTGTTGGCCTAGCTGTCTGTGCTGATATTCATAATGGAGCATTCATATATATCCACACGCATCAATCAAATGATCCAAAAAAATGATAAAAAGGTTAGTGAGAAAGAGGGTGAGGGAGACACATAAAAAATTATGACACTTGTGCATGTGACACAGTTATTACACATTCAAAGGATACTTTAATTATGATTGAGCACGCCTATACATAAAATTCCTTATGCCATTACTTATTGTTATCCTATTGTGAATGCACCATTGGATCGACATGGTACATACATTCAACAATATATATATATATATATATATATATATATATATATATATATATATATATATATATATATATATACACATGCTATAAAATGATTTTGTTAACTATGTTGATTTTACAGTGGAATTGCGTGATGACATGCTCATTATAACCTATAGCACAGCTATTAAAGGTATGCACTGTAAAATTCATATTACACATATTTGGTGTTTGTAAGAATGGAACCCTCAGCCATCAGGTATTAATGGACTATGCTGTTCTTAAGTACATCAACTAAGCTTACAGCTACAATGGCTTTGCACAGCCAGAATATGCATACTAACTTAAATTCATGACAACCACTTTCCAACTGATCTCTACAAACTTTATATATATATATATATATATATATATATATATATATATATATATATATATATATATATATATATATATATGGGGCTACCTGACATGGTCGACAGTTCATATGGTCGACAGTTTATTTGGTCGACAGTTCATTTGATCGACAAGCATTTTAGGTGGGGGGCTTCACCTCCCCATACCCCCCAATGTGGGGGGCTGTGCCCCCCACACCCCCCTAACTATATATATCAACTAGTAGCATAAAAATGGAAAGAGGCCACCATGAAGGATTCACTGTTTATTAGGAAGAAAATAACATAAAAGATGAGCGCTTTCGCATGCACTACTGCATGCTTCTTCAGATCTAATACACAAAGGAGCAAGCTTCATTTATATACCTAGCTAAAGTAGCTACTCCTATCAGAAAATCAATTAGTCAATTAAACAATTAATCAATCAGTTCACTCCTTTCAATGAATACAACTGCATCTATAGTATTCATCCAATGTTAAAAAATAATATATATACATATTTTTAGCACCAAACACACTTAAAAACTTGCATATAGGAGCTAGCTATCTAGCAATTAACTTATGTCATGAAACATGAAAAAAAGCTCATAAAAACACTACAAATAATTCAACAGCCCCTAATATACTAAGCAATCTTTGTTAAAATGTATTTAGTTACAGGCCAGTTTCTGCTTGATTGTTATATTAATTTATATACACCAGCATTGCTGTTTCATATTGTTATCCACTATGCCTGATGTTGTTTTTAACAAAGATTGCTTAGTATATTAGGAGTGAACTGATTGATTAATTGTTTAATTGACTAATTGATTTTCTGATAGGAGTAGCTACTTTAGCTAGGTATATAAATGAAGCTTGCTCCTTTGTGTATTAGATCTGAAGAAGCATGCAGTAGTGCATGCGAAAGCGCTCATCTTTTATGTTATTTTCTTCCTAATAAACAGTGAATCCTTCGTGGTGGCCTCTTTCCATTTTTATGCTATTGGATTTGTTTTTTGTTGGAAGAGACCTTTAGGAGCCAGGACTGTTTTAAGGTTTATCAGTTTTATATATATCAACTCCAGGGTTGCACAACATTGGGGAAGGGGGCAAATCTGCTTGTCGACCAAATGAACTGTCGACCAAATGAGTGTCGATCATATGAACTGTCGACCATGTGAAGGGGACCCATATATATATATATATATATATATATATATATATATATATATATATATATATAAAAACACTGCTATGTTAGCATTTCCTCCATCATACACGTATCCATACCTACCCCTTGCCTGTCTAAGGCATTTCAGTTTTTCCTGATGTGCCTTCGAGGGGTAAGACAGGAGAATAATGTACAGGTGTTTATTTGCATGCCATGCAAATGATTGGCAGAAGTATAATTTGCTATACTTACTGTACAGGTGTGATGCATCTTCTCTATATAGTTCCTCCCATTGGCTAAGGAGGTACGTTTTCTTATGTATAAGGCCATTATAATGATGAAAGCATTGTTCACCCATGTGTGGGTTGCCAGTAGCAGAGGTGACAGCCTTGGCCAAGCTATTCCATGCCTCAGCTTTGCAGTGAGACCTGGCATAACCCCCCCCCCCCCCATCACAGTGTATGACTGTAGTGTTTAATGAGGAGATATACAAACATTTTTGAAACCTTACACCATCTAAATACTTCGAGTCAGGCAGTATCCTCACCTTTGCCAGACATGTTTCTTCTTCATTGATCAGAAGACAAATGGCAATGAATTGGCACCCACAGCAAGTTTCATGCGGTCTGGCTATTGTCCAATGACAGTTACAATGGGGTGATGATGTTGCATGACAATTGTACAGTACAGTCTAAATCTGAGTTTTCTTTCATGTGCCTCACTGTCAATTTGAGGTGTGAAGCATGGCAGTTCTATTCTTGCATGTGTTCTACTATGTAGAAATATGCTTCACAGTGACACCAGCTCATAGACTTTTGAACTAGGATATCAAGTATATTAATTATGTCATTTTGGCTCACCTTGGCATTTGTATAGGCATTTTTATTATGAAACTAAGGGGTTTCATAAGATCATAGGATCATAGGAGGTTACCAGGCTATTGGCTCCGAGGCCCTTATAAGCCTAGCTAAGAGTTTAGCCCATGTTTAGACAAGTCAGCATCCAATGCTCCTGTCCAGCAGGGACACAAGGGGAATCCCAGGGGTATATTTTCTGTTTCCCATCCAGTTATCCAGGTTGCGCTTAAAAAGAGGTAAATAGGTACTCTGCTTGATGTGGAGAAGGAGCCTATTCCATAGAATGAGCAGTCTCTGGGACACAAATCTTTCCTGCCAACAAGTCCTGTTGATGTCACAGACCAAGCTGAGGCATGCATGCAAGTTACTCGAGTGGAGCTTGACTTGCAGATATGCAGCAGTCCCATCAAGGTGGAATTTAACAGTATTACCATAAATTAGGCAGTTAAATAAGTGATATTGCTGATTCTGTGCCTCTATAATTTATTAAAATAATTTACTAAAATGATTACACTTTTAAATGATGAATCACTGAAACATTTTTGTAATGTATAACATACATGTGAATCAAATCTCTGTAAGCAAAAGACATTACAGACATAATTATATTATTTATTTATTCCAGTGACCATGTGTATTTCAAAGTTTGTCAAATATGTTACAGCAAAAAAAATTTGACAAAGAAATAGTATATACTGTCATTTTGTAAGGAAGTATATATTTATACCTTTTGTTGCATACCTGTGCTGTGACTGATTTATCTGACAGCAGTAATGATGCAAATACGTGAAGATATTGTTAAAAAAATGAATGTTATACAGGTGCAGACTGAAATGCTACTCAACAAATAACTACAACTTCATTGGGATCAAACCTGATACCTATTGCACATGAAGGGTAATCAGCATTTACTTATTCCTGTGAACCACATAGACATTCACATGAAAAAGAGATTTGTCTATGTACATACTTGAATTTAAGCTAACAAAGCTAACTGAGAAGTATCAATGCCAAGCTTAATTTGAGAAGTAACAGCATGCTCTGATGCTTGATGCCAGGCATCATGCACTTGATGTGTACAAAAATAGAGATTTCTCTTTATAAGCCATTTTGGCCAGGTTAAAAGTATGCAGTGGGATTATTAGGACAATGTTAAGGAAATGCAGCGAGTAGAGCTTAGGACATGGGGAGGGGTAACTAAGGAATAAGCAAGGATGGTGGTGGGAAGAGTCCACCATATGAACAAAGAATTTTAAAAATGTGGAGACAAATGCTGGATTCAAACAACTGTCTTATCTCACCCTAGTCCTTCGCACTAGCTGCTGGCACCACACAAGATGTCATGTCCTAGTTATCAGAAATCATACAATTGAAGGGAATGTAGCACATGTATGGAGGAATGGACTTTGTGAATCCGACACCAGCAATGTGAAGAACAGACCTCACGACATACTGTAGTAATAATAAAAACATCCCATTGTGAGTACATTCAACCCTAGAACCTGTTATATTTTCAATAATACCTATCTCCTCATAATGATTTTAGTATTACTGATTGTCATGCAGCGGATTTAAGAATATTAATGGGGGAGCAACATATGAATGCATCTGAAGGCAAAATCAGATCAGTTTGTGCAATAGGGTATAAAGTAGCAGTTACTACTATGTAAATCTGGCTAGCAGTAATGCTCGCTGCCTAGCATCATGCAAATGTTGAGTACAGACATAGAGATTCTTATGGGCCATTTCTGGCCATATGTGCAGTGTGGAATCTATATTTTTGACCATATTAAAGGTGTGAAATAGAGTTGACAGGACAGTTGTGAATATGGGGAGCAAGCAGGGGATAATACACTTGGGGAGTTATTGAGGATCAAGCAAGATACCTGTGGGTGAGTAACATAACTATCCACTTCTTCCAAGCTAAGACTGTACATGTCAGAAAAAAATTTGAAATTTTGGATAATCACATCATAAATGATGAGTGATAACAACTTCATAATGTTGTGTGACCACCTGGACCCAATCAGGTGTGTACTACAAACGCATATCTAATTCTCTACTTCAACTATGTGTATAGTCGAAGTGCAGAGTTATGTCTGAGTTTTAATTTTTTGAGGAGGAATAGATGCTGTTTCATTTTTTTTAAAAAGGGGTGAGATAAATGTTAAGAAAGGTACTTAGGAAAAAAAAGGTGTATGTATGTAGGGTAGATTAAGTAGCAAGCACAGACATGCAGGACATACAAGACAGACAGGAATGTTGATGAATACACAAAGGAGGGGAACACCACAGATGGGTCAGGTATGGGATCTTGGAGGTGCATCCCTGTCTAGCATGAACACTGTGGGAATCTAGTCCTCACCCTAAGAAATATCACCACTGTCTCCTGTTGCAGATACATGGAGCAGTGCTAGATAGGGGAGCTATTTGGCGATCTGCTGCAGGAATCTTTCCATAAGACCAATATGGGCACTGATAGTCCTCTCCATTATGTCCTCTACTAGCCCTATTAGCTCTTTTTGGGTGACAAAATCACCACCTCCACTGCTACTACCTCTAGTGCTTACCACTGCACCAGCCTCCAAGACAGAACTACCTGACAGAATGTGCAGGTAGTACAGGTGTTGTGGAGCCAATGCTGAAAGGTTGTGTTCCAGAACTGCTGAGTGCATCTGCTGATGTCCAAGGTGCTGCTACCTGTGGCAGGATGGTGGTCAGATCCACAATAGATGGTCTAGTTCCACATGCTGGTGGTTTTGATGAAGCAGCAATAAACGTTGCAATGCAATGAAAAAAAAGTTAGGAATGTGTGAGGCGATGTCACAGTAATGCAATCATATTCCTGGCTCTCACAATTATAAACATTCTACAAAACTTGAGATTATTTTACAATTGGTTTATGGAGAACACTTCATTAAACATGTATTTGGAATTAATGCATATTATACTACATTTTGTCATGTAAGTATTGAATTGTAAAACAAGAATATCAGACAGTAGTTTTCTGAGTCTGACACTGAAGTCAAAGACACCTCTCTTTACCTAACCATTGGGTACTGCCAAGTTGCATGAGCTAATCCTACAGGCCTGTAATGTTAGACAATTTTGAATATGTATTCTTGTGAATTTGTCTGACAAATACATATGCCTTAATATTCATATTTTTGATAACCTGTTGTTTAAACCATTGCTATTATGAACTGTAGTCAGTCATATCTGAACCAATACTTACCATGTGCTTCTTTGAGGCATCACAGTCAATCCTGATGTGCCTCCTAGATTCCTTCAATCTCTTTAGGGGCTAAACATTTAAAAAGTGATAAAGTCTTGTCTGTGCTTCCACGTCATTTTAGTGTATTGCATGCTTATGGGTTATACCATATACTTAAACAACTGGGGTGGTTTGTGGGGCCTATAATAGTCCTTCCATCAGCTAAGGAGGTCCTGTTTACACCTTCTTAAGTCACTATAACAGTGATGGCATTGTTCACCCATGAGTGGGGTGCCAGTACCATGATGACAGCCTTGGCTAAACTAGGTTTGTACTGAGACCCAGTATAGCTAGCCACTCTGCATAAGCTTCCAGGTGTCATTTTTGACACGAAGACCTTCAAATACCTTAGACTCCTCAATGCACCACTTTTGAGCTCTAAATTAAGAAATTCCCTCACCATCACCTGTTATGTCTTTTCTTCAGGTCAGTACCCTCTCTTCCATCTTTCAAAACCGCTCTGAAAGACATCATAGCTAAAATCTGGATCTATTCTTGCTCAAAACCAGTATAAACAATGTCCCTAAATGTGAACAAGTACCTTTTCATTCCTTCTACCCCCTTAATATCTTTTCTTCACTTACATCCTTACTTCAATCAAATTCTCTTCGCTGACTTTCTCTGTAAATATAGCATAAGCCTGTTTTCCCCTCACTTCATATTGCATTTCCTCTTTGTATTAAATTAACTTACTTTTAATTTCTCTGCAAACTGTCTAAAATTTCTAGAAATATTAAGTGATTGTCATATACCTTGTTCAATCTTAGCCCATGTTTTTATATTATCACTAATTTGTTATAATTATTTAAACTGCAGATGTTTCTGTTTTACTTTTGAAGATTGTAAAATTATTGTTTTTAAAATACTTTGTAATAATTTGGATCTTTTTTCCCTGGGCCTCTGCTGAAAATAGGCTTCTACCCAGTCATACTTTCTTGGTTATCAAAAGTCTTGATTATCAAATGTCAGTAAGTAAATAAAAATGTTGAATATTATTTATTTATTTATTTGACATTTGTTGACCGGGTTAGTCTGACTGGGCAAACAGCCCTTTTTCAGCAGAGACCCAAGCAGAAAAGCTCCAACAATAAGACAGAAAACAAAAGTAAATGACATGGTATAAAGATAACGTCATTCTAAAATAATGTACTAACTATATATATATATATATATATATATATATATATATATAGATATATACATATATATATGGGTTCTGGACGTTTGCTCGAATGAGAAAACGACCGAAACCCAAACGGCTGGGCATACTTACGTGAAAGTGTTTTTCACCGAAGAAGCACTTTTGCATAAGTATGCCTGTTGCCGACGCTGTACTACGGTGCAGGTAAGGGAAATTTCCCTTTTCCCCACTGTAGTGCGGTATATATATATATATATATATATATATATATATATATATATATATATATATATATATATATATATATATATATATATATATAGCAAAGTACAGTGTGGTCAGATTTGAACATAGGGAAAAAAGAAAAAAAATAAAGATAGATATACAATATCATAAGACATGACATGCTAGATGAAGATATAAGAGAAGCAGAAAGTATTAGAAGGCATTAGTGTATACAGGGGAAAGGCCCATGTGAAAGAAAAATAATTATACAATAGTTTTTGGGAAGTAAGAGAAACAGAAATCAAGCAGTTTACTTAGTAAAATGAAACACAGAGACTGTTAGTGAAGTATAAAGGAAGAAAGCAGGGAAAAGTGGGGGAGATAGCAAAGTTTTAAGGACGATAAGAATATATTGGGTTGGGTCATAGAGGAAGTAAAATGCAGACGAATAATAAATCTTGTTAAGTAGGGTGGTTACATAGACAGGACCAAGAATTATAGAGCTATTCTTTCAGGGTATTTTTGATGGACTTAGGGTCGGTGATTGATCTGACACTTAAAGGTAGTTTATTCCAGGAATCGGTAACAGAGTAGCTGTGAAGGAGTCGACCAATATTTTATTAGGCTTATAAACTTGCAGCAGGTGCTGTTGAGAGCTATGGAGAGCATGGTTAGGAGTGTAAGGTTGGATGAGAGTAGAGAGAGAGGGTCATGAGGAGGGTTCATGAAGGACAGAGTGTGCCATGAGAGGCTGGGGTAGTATAATTAGGTATTGAAATTCCAACCAGTGAAGTTTTTTTAGAACAATGCAGTGGTGGGTATGATAAGGTAGGTTGGTGGCAAATCTAGCAATTTTATTATATGTGAGTTCAAATTTGGACAAAAGATTGGACTGGAGACTAATGTGTATAGGGGCTGCGTAGAGAAGTGTGGGAAGTAAAAAAGCTTGTGCAAGGGCCAGTTTTGATGCATTTGTGAGGAATATTTTATGCCTGTAAAGCAGGCCCAGCTTTTGATGTGTCTTTTTGATGCAATGCTGAGTGTGGAACTCAAACTTTAGTTGGTCATTAATAAGAACACCTAGAAGTTTAGTGTGAGGTTTGGCGGAGACGGTTGTGTTGTTGAGGGAGGAGACAGTAAAAGCGGTTTTGTGAGAATGGAGAGTTGAAGGGAGGAACAGGAGAAGTTTGGTTTTATTTGGATTGAGTAGCAGTTGGTTGGAAGTAAGCCATATTTTGACTTTTGATATTATATCCCTTATGTGGATGCAAAACCTGCACCTACTGCACTGTCATTCAGTACATAACGCATTAACACATGAAGCCATTCAGGCAATTACTCCTAATGTTATCTTCTGCATTCAGTAATGTCCAATATGCTAAGCAATATGCACTGACAGTAATCTGGTTTGTGCGAGTGCTAGCTAGGTCTTTGAACATGCAGAATAAATTTTACAGTTTTTGCTATAGGATGGGCAATATCATTACATCACTCGATGACTGGCACTGATGTATAATGCCAAGTGTTGCACAAAGGATAAAGAAAAAAAACTAAAAAATAAAACATTTCTGTTAAAAGTCACTGCACGGATTACTAAAGATTGTTGTTTCTACATGTAAACTGTGTAGAGTTATGATCTCTAATATCACTTAACCATCCACATGATTTGTACAGAGCACCTATGGCAGTACAATGAAACACTGACATAAGGAACACATTGTGCCACATAAACTTTGGCATCAAAAGTATAAAGCCATGTACATATGCAGACCATTTTACTTCAGAAATGTTCCATTAGTTTGCACTATAGCCATGTTATGAAACTGTTCACATGTTTACCTACAAAGTACAATTGCATCACTAGGATTATTGGAAATGTGAGGATGATAAAATGTGATGGCAGACCGGCATTTCTTCAAGGGGGTTTATATCACTTTGTTGAACAGCCTATTTATTGAATCTCTATTCATCAAACTCACATTAGCAAAAGCTCAGTTTAATGAATGATAGTGTCAGCGAATTTTCTCACAGGGAAAGGAAGTAGTCGGCCATCATCAGGAATTTGCGATCTCAGACTTGGTATATTTAGTTAGGAGGGTGTGGGTGGCAAAACCCCCCACTTTGCTGAGTTTAAAATTTTGTAGTGTTTGGTACTGTTGCTAGTTGGCCCACTATTTCTTTCCCTGTGAGAAAATTCTCAGAAACAAACATTCGCTGAAGTGAGCTTTTGCTAAAGTGAGTTTGATGAATAGGGATTTGGTAGACTGTTCGATGAAATTATATAGATCTCTTCAAGGCTGGGTTACTGCTGACATTGCTGGGCATTATTTCAAAGTTTGAAGTTTGGCATAAATATAAACAAAAATGATTTTATGTTGCCCATATGCTTTAGTTTTCGGCCATATTGCAAGCTATCTTCATCTCTTGTGTAACATGTATGCATAGCTACCTGAGAAGAATCTTCTAAAATATGTGCATCTAGGTTCATTTCTATATTAAAGTGTAAATTCTCTGACATACCCTCTCGAAGTGTGATTGTCATCAAAAAGTATCCATAACACATCATTGAACAAACAGTAATGCTAATGAGTATACATGAAAAGCCCTAGTTAGGCAAAATTCCTTTATCTCCATTTTTGCACTGCTCAGATGTTATAGTGTAAGACCCAACACAATGTTTATTCCCCAGCACTTCGAGCATATTGAGTGATTCAGAAATACTAATGGCTTGAGAGATACTTAATATATTACACATGTCCAGAGGAGTTTTCCTACACCTTATGAACACACTATGGGCTAGTTTACTTCCATCGTACTAGAGAAGACTGCTGTGTTTCCAGAATGCTGCTGAATAAAATACTGACAACAATTAAGTGGTATGACTACATAGGATAGTTGTTAGGATCTTTCAAGGTATGTATTCTTTTATACAGCTGATATTTATGTGTACGTAATCTGAAATGTACTTGATGGGGGTTTGGCCAATGTAAAACACTTTTATGTGCGCAGACATGATTTCATTATTCCTGTTTAACATGACTAAAATTTTAGTGTCACTCCCTGAGCTCCTTAGCTTTATCTTAAATTTTCCAAAATGTTTATCCATTTGTGATGTTTCTCTGCTTGTTAGATGTACATTCCGGCATCTGCATTGTTTGTTCTATTCTGGCTTGAGAGCTACTTAACATATTCCAACTTTTTGTTGGGGTGGGGGGAAAGGTATATGGGGTATTACAGTGCTGACTGCATTGCCATCCTTTTCACTTATGTTTAATCTGTAGTGTTTTGATTTTATAGGATTGTTTCTACTGTACTGCTGATTCACTGTGTACTATATCAATATTTAGTTCCATTATTCTAACTATTACAGTCTGTACTAACCATGTGTGTGTTACGTTGTGTTATGATATCAGTTTTTTCTTCCATTATAACATGGATATAACTCCCAAATCCAACAGAAAGACAAGGCCATCCTCATGGAAGCCTCCTTATTCAGATGCTGAGCATGAGGTATCCATTGTGGAGGGCTCCTAGGTTTATGTTCCTCCAGCAAGTACTTTACCTTGTCTGGTAGCAGGTGGTTGACAATGTTAATGCTGTTGATGTGTTGATGGCCAGGGCTGCAAATACAAAATGGTGTGACATAGGACCACTGATATGATTAAAAAGGCCACTGACAAAGCAATGGCTGTGGCATATGACAGGAGGATTACTGGTGTGTGAGTGTGCGTGTGTGTGTGTGTGTGTGTGTGTGTGTGTGTGTGTGTGTGTGTGTGTGTGTGTGTGTGTGTGTGTGTGTGTGTGGATTAGTGAGATGGAGAAGTTCATATTAACTCTCAGGGACCCAGGCAACTCAGAAGAGTTTCATAGTGTGGTGCTGCATGTCGGGGCAGAGGTGGAGCAGACCCAAAGGATTTCCAGTAGTAATGCCCCAGGTATGCCATTCAAATATTTCTGAAGTCCACCTTTGAAACTGATGGCTACTGTTATGTTTATAGTACTTCTATCAAATTATATTGTGTCTAGGTACATCTGACATTGAGGTACAAACATGCACAAAGTATAGACATATTTACCTGTATTCCTTATGTGTATTACTTACTGACGCCATAGCATTTGCATGTGTGGTTGATGTATTTTGACATAGGTATGTTCATTTTTCTTACTTTTGGTGCATTCACAGGTTAATCATTGTCTGGCACCAGTACCACCTGATGGAGGGAACGTTATCCTCTGCTAATGGTGGCAGTGATGAAAAGGCACAGTCTGGGGCTGCAGGCATTGGCAGTGTGGATCCCACTTCTCATCCTCACAATATGGATGCAATCAATATGGCCATGCATACCAATAATACAGAACCATCTGAAAGAGGATAGGTTGATGGGTGCATGGTTGATCAAGGTAGTGTGATACATCCAGTTTCTGAAACTGTGGAATTTCCCCCTATCCATCAGGAATAGTAGAAACCACAAACAGGTGCTAGTAGAGGTGCTCAGAGTAAGCATGCTTATCTTCCTCCGATGAGGTTGGTGTGTCAGTAGTTGCTACCTAACCAATGTCCAGGGCAACCTTGGAGGCACAGGCAAGTTCTACCAGGACCTTGGAAGAAAGTTGTAGACTACAGCAAGTCTTGCATTCCCATGTACCAAATGCATTAACTGTTTGTGAATCATTGGACAGAGTGAATGACAAACTGAACCATGAAGTCTCTGTTTTGAATCATCTGCTGGGGGAGGGGCAATGTCCATGAGGCCATTCATCTGGCACATCAAACATTGGCCAATATGGCTGTGAATGTGTCAGATCCCACAGTGACAACATTTCCACTGCTGCATTGGTGGCAGATGTGTCCACACTCAGACATAATTGTCAATGTTGTCATGACTGCAGATGCAGTTGAGATGACCAGCTCATTCAGCAGATATCATTCATATTTAGATAGAACCCTGACTTCTAGCCAGGATCGTGGAAAGAGCAGTGCAACTCCTGCAGAGGCAGGTCATTTGGTTTGGGCATCCACCCCATACTTGATCCTCTACCATGCACAGCTCGCACCTGTCTAGGATGCTAGGGTGTAGTGCTAGCTCACATGCTATGGCAGTGTCCCTGCACACACACACACACACACACACACACACACACACACACACACACACACACACACACACACACACACACACACACACACACACCCTCTTCAAAATGCTCTTAATAATATCTAGAGATTCTGGCCCTTAAAGAGCACACTTGCTATTAACAAATCTCTCATACTCATACACTTCCTCTGTGTAAGCCATGCCCTCCTTTACCCTGTTTTCCTATCACTGTGTAATTTATGAAGAATGTGTCCTGCCCTTTGCACAATCTGCCCCCCGGATTCACTAATCTTCCATGCAGGACTAACTTAGTCCTGCATGGAAGCACCCATGTAGCAGCAGGACGGCAGCACTCTATGCATATTAATGAAGGTGTGCTGCCCAACCTCCTAGGCTTGCATGGAACATGTATAAGTTCAGGGGGTGTGTCTGAGAGCAGAGCTCTCAGAATAAACACACCTCTGCAATGTAGAACAGCAGAAAGTGGAAATAAATGAGCGAGTCTGCTCATAGGTGTCTGCATAACCCCACCAACAGTCCCCCATGTGTAGAACAGCAACAGGACATAAAAATCAAAAGAAGAAACCCCTTTATTTTCTTTTAGAAATCAGAGTACAGCTAACCGTAGGTGTGCGGCTGTGCCCATTGCATAGCTATGGTTAAAGCAGCTTAAAAGGCTGAAGAGGATAACAAGGAAGATACATGCAACTGGAACAGCACAGCAATAGTGTAGTGGGCAGAGTATTCACCTAACGAGCAGGCATTCCCGGTTTGAGTCCCACTACAACACAGTCTATTTTACATGGCAAAGCATGGTATAACCAATATTTTTATTGCAAAACCCACTAAATAACATATATTTATGAACTGGAGTACTGCAGGAAATGCACGTGAAGAGTCAGTATCATAATGAATAAGGCAATAGTAAGCAGGTGGAAGCACAGATAAGCAGTAGTAAGCATATGTAAGCACTAGTAAGCATGTTTAAGTGAATTGTGCAGGAGTAAGCACTGCCTACACAGATTAAGCAATGTAGAAGCTAACTGAGTGTAAGAAACTATAACCTGAAATAAACAGTGCTTCCTACCACGCAAACCCACGCAAACCAGCTTACAACTGCTTTAAAGTGCCTTAATCACTCTGTATCCAATGGGCCTTATTCTGCCCAGCAACAAAATAAACAGTCACACAGGTCTCATACCCAGGACCCTATACACCATAGTCACACTAGCTATCTACCAAGCATCACAGAAGTACAGAATAATGAGGTAGTAGTAAACATGTCATCACCATAGTATAACCAAACTGAACCTGTGAAAGGCCTCAGTATACAGTCATATGTGCCATAACCGACTACATAACATAAATATGTGAAATGGAGTACAGTTGTAAGCCCAGAAGTAAGGTGTACTAGTAATTGAGTGTTGAAGTCCCCAATAAAACACAAGGACCCCACAGAGTGTACATACACATCAATCAAGGATACAAGGAATGCATATAAGGTGTAATGAATAATAACACAATGCCAAAAAGGCATTATAATGAATGTCTACTGTAGGCAACACCAAGCATTGCACAGGCCGGCTTAGGAGGTGTGAGCAATGTGTACACCAGCTAACTCTTTGTGCCCAATGGTATACCTCTTTAAACAATGCCAACCTTAGGTAAGCAGGTTTGCCCATAGCTTAGCCTTTTCAAAACCGGCCAATCACGGAAAAGTGCAGGAAATCGGCCCTACTTAAACCCAATAGGTAGGATTACAGCACATAACTGGTTATAACTTCCCCTTGCAGGCACTATGGTAGTAAGGGGAGAAGGAGTGTGCTTCCGGGCACAGCGCTGGTGCATCCAGGAGTCCAAGGTCATGGCTGGACTCCTAGTTAAAGACCATGCACAGAGACTGCTGCTGGTCCAGTACCAGGGCTCCCAATATAAGGCAGAGACCTGGGACCGTCTCTCCCGTGACCTCACCAGTGCCACTGGCATACCCTGAACTGGTGAGCAGGTCAGGCACCACTATGCCAACCTGAAGCAGCGGAAGGAGGATCTCTTGGAGGAGTGGCTCCAAGAGGCTAGAGCATCAGGGGATGTGCCAGCCATGTGTAAGGATCAGTCCACTACCTGTTTAATAATTGTCAGCTCAGGTATATCATGGATAGGTATGGCTAAATATTCCTCTTATGTCCCCCACATCTGCAATGGAGTGGGCTGTGAACCAGGAGGCCCACATCTGCCGCCTGGCGCAGTTGCAACGTGAGGCAGTTTAATAATACTCATGCTTTTACTGTCATAGGAAATAAAAATAAAAGTAGTAGTAAAGTAATTGCTAGTATAAAACCTGTATTGTTCAAGGCAAGTACTGCATACACTAGAGAATATGGCAGGAAGAGTCTCATATTGTTACCATGGCAATAAAAGTGTAATAGCCTGATAAAACAGGTCTAACTGCTGGACTGTATGTGTATATTCTGGTATCATATGGTAATGTAGATTTGCAATCATGTAATAGTACTGTAGTATTAAGCACTGTTACCCACACCATGCACCATAACGTGAATGTGTAGGAATGCCTGTATATGACAGGTGTAATCCCCAGAGGCCATTTAGTACAACTGAGAGACACATAGACAGTAAACAGGGGAAATGCAGACAGCAAAACCTGAATAGCACATGCACCTGAGATGTGAACTATTTTATTAGCACATACAGCCACGGTTTGAATCCTGTCAATGGTAGTAGTCTGCATACAGAATTATACACCACAACTGTACAGATATGTCCAGACTGTCTATTAAAGTGGCCCATATCTAATGCCTATCAGCCTGTCCCCCTGGGAAATCAGTGGGATGATCCCAGACGTATAGGCAGCAAACAGGAAATACAACTGCTTGACACACATCTATGACAACAAACCTGGCACACTAGCAACTCCTCAATACCTTATGTGACTAAGAAGCCACGTATGTCCCATTTACACCCCAACCTGTTCAGCTCTGGTCAGAGTGTGTACAGTAACAGAGTGAGATGTATATGCATATTATTA